>NC_022031.1:4834254-4836260 GCF_000317375.1 Microtus ochrogaster | reverse complement strand
GGTATATAAAAACAGATTACAGGTATATAAAACAGATTAAAGGTATATAAAAACAGATTAAAGGTATATAAAAACAGATTAAAGGTATATAAAAACAGATTAAAGGTATATAAAAACTTACAAAAGGCCAGAAGGGGTTTGAACTATGTGTGTTGTGGTTTCTCATACCTACTGATACTGACTATTCTTGTTTTATTAAAAAGTGTGTCTATATAAGTTTTTTTGCAAGCATAGAGCTGAGACAAAGAATGGCTTGGATATTTTTGCTGTCTCTGCCACCCATCACTGCTGTGGGCATCACCTCAGAATTTATCTCTGAGCTCTGGTAACTGGATTTGGGTTAACAGGAATTGAGATCACTTTAAGGTAGATAATGTTAAAACTATTTTTTTATTCTTTTAATTTTTTTATTTATTTATTTGTTTGTTTTTTTGAATTTTTGGGTATTTTTATATTTTTTATTTTATTTTTTTATTTATTTTTTCTTGGAAAAAAATTTCTGCCTCCTCCTATCCTCCCATTTACCTCCCCTACCTGCCACTCCACTCCCGCTCCCCCCACTCCTTTTCCCCTCCCTCTCCAGACCGAAGAAGAAAATCCAAGGTCCCTCCCCCCCCTCCATCTAGGTCTAGGAAGGTGAGCATCCAAACTTGCTAGGCTCCCACAAAGCCAGTACATGAAGTAGGATCAAACCCCATTGCCATTGTCTTTGGCTTCTCATCAGTCCTCATTGTTCAGAGAGTCCGGTTTTATCCCATGCTTTTTCAGTTCCAGTCCAGCTGGCCTTGGTGAGCTCCCAATAGATCAGTCCCTCTGTCTCAGTGGGTGGGTGCACCCCTCGTGGTCCTGATTTCCTTGCTCATGTTCTCCCTCCGTCTGCTCCTCATTGGGACCTTGGGAGCTTATTCTGGTGCTCCAATATGGGTCTCTGTCTCTATCTTCATCCATGGCCAGATGAAGGTTCTATGGTGATATGCAAGATATTCATCAGTGCGGTTATAGGATAGGGCCATGTCAGGTTCCTTATCCTCAGCTGCCCAAGGCACTAACTGGGGACATACCCCTGGGCACATGGGAGTCCCTCTAGGTTCAGGTCTCTTGCCCACCCTAAGCTGGATCCCTTAATTAAGATATATGCTTCCCTGCTCCCATATCCATCCTTCATTTATCCCAACCATCCCAATTCCCCAAGTTCCCCCCATTCTCCCCTTCTCACATTTCTCTCCCCATCTCCCCTTACCCCTATCCCACCCCACCCCCAAGATCCCAATTTTTGCTCGGCAATCTTGTCTACTTCCCATTTCCAGGAGGATAACTACATATTTTTCTTTGGGTTCACCTTATTTAGCTTCTTTAGGATCACAAATTATAGACTCAATGTCGTTTATTTATGGCTAGAAACCAATTATGAGTGAGTACATCCCATGTTCACATTTTGGGTATGGGACACCTCACTCAGGATACTGTTTTCTATTTCCATCCATTTGCATGCAAAATTCGAGAAGTCATTGTTTTTTACCAATGAGTAGTATTCTAATGTGTATATATTCCACACTTTCTTCAACCATTCCTCCATTGACGGTCATCTAGGTTGTTCCCAGGTTCTGGCTATTACAAATAATGCTGCTATGAACATAGTTGAACAAATGCTTTTGTAATATGATAGGGCCTCTCTTGGGTATATTCCCAAGAGTGGTACTGCTGGGTCCTGGGGCAGGTTGATCCCGAATTTGCTGAGAAACAGCCACACTGATTTCCATAGTGGTTGGACAAGTTTGCATTCCCATCAGCAATGGATGAGTGTGCCCCTTACTCCACAACCTCTCCAGCAAAGGCTATCATTGGTGTTTTTGATTTTAGCCATTCTGACAAGTATAAGATGATATCTCAAAGTTGTTTTGATTTGCATTTCCCTGATTGCTAAGGAGGTTGAGCATGTCTTTTGGCCATTTGAACTTCTTCTGTTGAGAATTCTCTGTTCAGTTCAGTGCCCCATTTTTTAATTG
>NC_022031.1:4832254-4833058 GCF_000317375.1 Microtus ochrogaster | reverse complement strand
GCCTGTGCCTTTTTATAGGTGAGTTGAGTCCATTGACATTAAGTGATATTAATGACCAGTGGTTGTTAACTCCAGTCACTTTTTTGGTAGTAGAGATTATGTGTTTCCCTTCTTCGGGTTGTGTTAAAACTATTTTATGCTGTTCTTTAATGAAAAGTTAGCTCTAGAGTTGGATTATGGCTCTTGCTTTGCTAGGTCCATGCTTGTTTAATGTTTCCCCCGTCACTGTCAGTCTGAGCACCTGACACAGTGACAAGAGGAAGAAGACAATGGAGAACAGTCAAAAAATTTTACTTGGTTTAAGTAAACAGTTTGTAGCTTCAGATTTATAAGTTTATTCTGTTAAATATGGTTAAAATCTGTTCAAATTAAAATAAAATTAATTAAAATTAATTAGTAACATTGGAAATTGATAATTTAAAATCTATGCATGGGTAACTTTAAAAAAACCATAAGGCATGATTCCATTTTAAATTTTGGATTGCCATTTTTCTAGAGTTAAAAAAAAATAGATGTCACATGATTTCACTGCCATTGATTAAAGTCAACCATATACAGTGAGCCTAACTAGGAGGCAACAACAGATCTCCAAGGTAAATTGAATTGGAATAGATTTTTGTATGATGACTCATGTCCTATGCTAAAAACAAGGATATATATATATATCAGATTTTATATATATATAAATATATATATATATGATTTTAAAGTATTAAAGCTGCACCTCAATGTTTTTTTACACTCAAAAGTGTACCTTTCTCTGACAGCTAAATTGTTAATTTAAGAGTCACTGAGGCCTTAATG
>NC_022031.1:4830837-4832154 GCF_000317375.1 Microtus ochrogaster | reverse complement strand
CAATGTTTTTTTACACTCAAAAGTGTACCTTTCTCTGACAGCTAAATTGTTAATTTAAGAGTCACTGAGGCCTTAATGGGTATAAAGACATAAGGGAATCATAGCAAACAGCTGAGGTTTACCAATGTATGGCAGGACTAGGCTACCAAAGAATGTGCAGTTGCAAGAATGGATCTTAATAGTTTTAGAAATGCCAATGCCAGGTGACAGTCACCAGAAGCACCAACTACATTAAAATGGACCAGGCTGAGATCTAAAAGACAGGCTATGCATATGCTGTCAAAGGTGGGGCCAAAGAGGTACTTCATTTTTGATATTGCAGGAAGACATTTAAGAGATTTTAATTTTTCTTTAAAAAACAGTTAAGATTATGGTGCATGTGTGCTTATAAAATGTTTATATTGTTAATGTTTGGACTTAAAATAAAAAGCTAAAACTTAGGGTCACGGCCATAAGCACCAACGCTGACCAGAAACTGGAATATTCATTTCTGTGAAGCAGCAAGACAATGACCTTAGCAGTGTGACAGTGGGCTTTTAACAGTGCCCAAGTCTATGAGTCTCAGTCCTCTGGGATTTGTACAGGAGTAGTCTAGCATGTCAGAAATTTAAATTTAAATTCATAACATTTGATAAACAATACTTGCAGAATAACGATGGAAAATGTGTAATGGGAGGATTAACACAACACGGAAAACTACATTAAAAGGTCAAAGCATTAAATATATTAAGTAATGGTTTAAAAATATATCTCCTTGCTCATGGTATATTCAGGCTTAAAAATATATGTTTAGCCTCCTTGTCTTTGCTAACTTTGTTGGGCTTATGCTACTTGGATAAAAATATAAATTTTTGTCTTGATTCTAAGAGGAACTTCAACTGAAAAACTGTTGTTAAGGCTCATACTTAACAGAGATAAAACTACAAATTCCTTTTACCAAGGTCAGGAATTAGGATAAAGTTCCCATTCCTTCAGGCTACTTGGAGAAAGTTCTTACTCGCTTAAAAGGGTATGCTCTCTTTATCTCTGGCAAAAGGAACTTGTGGCTTTTCCCTAACAGATAGATTTAGTGCCTTAGAACTTGATGAGGGCAATCTAGCCCTCAGGCTCCCTCCTGTTCCTATTTTGCCCTGGTACCTTTTCCTTGCCTTTCCAGGAGACAGCAATAACAGCTGGATACAAATTTGTTCTGTTTTTACTGGAATTACTAAATCAGTTTTTTTTTAAATTTATTTATTTATTGAGGATTTCTGCCTCCTCCCCGCCACCGCCTCCCATTTCCCTCCCCCTCCCCCGATCAAGTCCCCCTCCCTCATC
>NC_022031.1:4812329-4830174 GCF_000317375.1 Microtus ochrogaster | reverse complement strand
CTTAACCAATGAAATCAACAGATTGATATATGACACTCCCACATCACCCCTCCTTCTGCTCCTGATTTGGACTTTGAGTTTTCTGTTCGGTGCTCCAATTAAATCAGTTTCTTTATTAGTTTCAATTCAAAATAATATTTTTAAAAGATAAACCTGACAGAAAGTAAAATTTTAGTCTTATGAAAGCTGTTAACTTATTATAGACTGTTAGGAAATACAAGTTAAGTTATCCTTAAAGTACTGACATAATTAATTATAGAGATAACCCTTATTTAGTTCCCTGTGTATGGTTTCAAAGTAAAATGTAAAACAAGTAACTAGAAGCAAAGTTTGTCTAATCACAATATGAGAGTGATGAGTCATTCGGTACCCAAAAGGAAGTACTCTGACCACAATTTTGATTTTTTGCATTACTTTTAAACTCAAAATGAGCAGACATCCTTACAAAATGCTGAAATTCACAAGACAATAGAAGCTAATCTTAACCTGGTTACAAGTATTCAATTATTTTTTTATCTATTTTCTTCTTTTGTTTTCTAATTTGATTTCCTTAGTCATAAACCTTTATTTCCCAATGTTAAAACGCATGACCAGAATTATTTTTAAAGACCAAAAGACTTTTCAGGAGACAGCATGAAGTCCCCTTTGTATGAGCAGTGACAATCACATTTAGAACCCAGTAAACTCATATTGCCCAAATTTCTTTCCTTAAACAATATCTATTCCAGAAATTCAATCTCAGTCTTCTGAAGTGCTTATCAAACATGTTCAAGTTCAGTATCATTCTATATCAAAGAAACAAAACAAACAAACAAAAAAATCAAAGCACACAACTGTGAATAAGAAATTGCTTTAGATATTTTCTGCAAAGAAATTGTGTCACAGTTATCTGTGAATTCTTTGTGGTTATATAGCATAGGCTTTGTAATATGTATTTTCCATAGTTTATTTGGTATTAAATGATCTTTCAGAGATAAAATAAAGAATTCATTACACCTACAAGCAAGGAAGTGAGTAGAGGCAAGTTTTGGGCATATTGCCTCCAAACCACAACACCAGTAAAGGCACAAATGCACACCAATAAAAGTGCTATGCCATTCCTAATGACAAGTAGCTCTTATCACAAGAATTGTGGAAATACTGCCAAAAAGCAAAAGCACAAATATAACTGTCCAGCATAAAATAGCAAAGAGTAATTGAGGGTAAATAGGAGTGATGTGGCAGTCCCCTCTGTGTGCTGTGATTACCACTAATGAATAAAGAAACTGCTTTTGACCAATAGTAGGTCAGAACTTAGGTAGGCTGTGAAGACAGAACTGAATGCTGGGAAAAAAGAAAGGCAGAGTCAGAGAGACACCATGGAACCGTAGCCAGAGTCAGACGTGATGAAACTTTGCCAATAAGCCATTGCCACATGATGATACACAGATTAATAGGGATGGGTTCAATAAATATGTAAGAGTTAGACAATAAGAAGCTAGAAATAATGGGCCAAGCAGTGATATAATGATATGGTTTCAGGTCTAAGATAGCTGGGCTGCTGGGAACAAACAGAGGAGTGTGCAGATTGAAACACTACAATTGGGGGCAGCATCTGGAGGACTATCTGCAGGAGAGGTAGCCAGTATGAATTATATCTATGCCCAAAAGAGATTTTCCAGCTCTCTTTGTTCAGTGGTAAAATGGAGTTCTTCTGGAGGCAAAAGTAAATCTGTACTCTGAGAATCTCTGCTAGGGCCATGGCAGGATGGTCTGTTATAAGCAGTAGGATAGGGGCTTTAAAAAGGTACTGTTATTTGAAATGAAGCTAAGAAGAAAAAGATGCTGGAACATACATATAGAAATATATACATATAGACAAATATATTTACATATATATATATACATAAATATGTAAAGAAACAGTAGAGTTAACATGGTAATAATGATCCCACAAGAGGCCACAAGACACCATAATGTCAGGTGTGGGGTATCTCCACTCAGTTTTTTGGTTTAGGAATGTTCCATTAGAACTTGTTAATCAGACTGCTCTTGCCTGGACTGCTTCACTGGACCCACAGAGAGATTATTGTTGAATTTATCTAAAGGTGAGATATTCCTTCAGGGTTCCTGCTTCATGAAAGAGTCTGTGAGACATTCTGCAGGACATAAAAGAAAGTGACTAAACTGTCTTTAAAATTTCCTGCTTCATGGAAATGTCTGCTGGATACTATGGGCCTGTAGGCTGAAGATGGATGCCCCAACAGTACAGAAGAACTTTTGGTGACTATACAGGCAGTGAGATGTCTCTGTCATTTCTACAGTTTTGGAAGTTGTTTACTTCTTGTTTACTTAGGGAATATTATATCCTTCTGGAATCTTTGATAGAGTTTAAAAATAGATAGTTATATTTCTAGTTTTCCTTTGTTATAATAAAAGATATATAAATAATATAACTGTAATTCCTGCTTTATAACTGTTTTGTTATATGTAATTTTACTATGCTAAATTTAAAACTTCCTTTCCTTTTTAAACAGAAAAGGGGAAATGGTGTAGGAGGTCCTTCTGTTTATGTATTGTTTTCATTGGTTAATCAATAAAGAAACAGCTTGGCCTGATAGGGCAGAACTTAGGTAGGCAGAGAAGACAGAAATGAATGCTGAAAAGAAGGACAGAGTGGCATATACCATGGATCTTCTCCCTGAGACAGACTCTGGTTAGAATCTTGCTGGTAAGCCATAGTCATGTGGCAATACACAGATTTAATAGAAATGGGTTAAATTAAGATGTAAGAATTAGCTAATAAGAAGTTAGAACTAATGGGTCAGGCAGTGTTTAAACGAATACAGTTTCTGTGTGATTATTTTGGGTGTAAGCTATCTGGGTGGCCGGAACAGAACAAAGGGCAACTCCTAGAGATGAACATACAACTGTTTGTTAAGAAGTACAAAACTGCCGGGCGATGGTGGCGCACGCCTTTAATCCCAGCACTCGGGAGGCAGAGGCAGGTGGATCTCTGTGAGTTCGAGACCAGCCTGGTCTACAGAGCTCATTCCAGGACAGGCTCCAAAACCACAGAGAAACCCTGTCTCGAAAAACAAAACAAAACAAAACAAAGAAGTACAAAACTGCCTTCTAAATAGATATATGTGTACATAAAAATTAATGAAGCCTTTGCTAGTGACTCTTGGTCAAAAAGCAGAGAATAGGTGTCACTGTAATGTTTAGTCACAAAATGGGGCATCTGTAGCTCACTGCTTCCCAACTGAGGCTCATGAAGTAGCTTAGCAGTAGGATTAGTAAGAGTCAGAGATAGAAAAGATTAGGAGAAAACAATGTTCTCTGGGCATGAAAAGACCACTGATTTCATGAACTCACAATATCAGATGTTGCCTATAAAAGATGAACTCAACTCCTTTCCAGCATGAATGGAGGAGAAGGGTATGTTAGTTCACATGCCTATCTGAGGACCTATTGAAAGTTGACAGTTTACGGCTATTAAGGAAGGAACATTAGTTTTATTAGGGGTGATGTCCCTAAGGGTTAAAAAATGCTCCAGTGATGGCCTAATATGAAGAAATATATGGGCAGTAGGAGCAGAAATTATCCTGCATGGTTATTGATAAAAGGAGGGGACTTGAGTTTAAGAAGAAATAAAAAAAAAAAAAAACTGAGAAAGAGCTGGAGATCAAGGGTACTGACAATGACTTAAATATATTATATACATATATGAAAATCTTAAAGTATATATAATAAATAAAACAGACATAAATAGTGTTAATGAATTAATATTTAATATTTATTAAATCCATACTATTAATAAAAGTTTACTGTTCTGATAAAGAGTAACTTCTTGTATCCCCAAATCCAATATGAATAATAAAATTGTGGTTTTTTTAAAAAGAATTTTTTAGGACATTTCTTTTTTATTGAACTATACATTTTTCTCTGTTCCTCTCCGTTCCTCTCCTGTCCCTTTCAACCCTCTCCCATGGTCTCCATGTTCCCAATTTACTCAGAAGATCTTGTCTTTTTCTAAATCCCATGTAGATTAGATTCACATATGTCTCTCTTAGGGTCCTCATTGTTGTCTAGGTTCTCTGAGATTGTGAATTGTACAATGGTTTTCTTTGCTTTATGTCTAAAAGTCACTTAGGAGTAAGTGTATATGATAATTGCCTTTCTGGGTTTGGGTTACCTCACTCAATATGATGTTTTCTAGATCCATCCATTTGCCTGCAAATTTTGCTTCAACAAAGGCCAGAGGGTCAGTCAATCTTTGTCATGATTTGTAAAAGACTCTAAGAATGCATAATTGACTTACTTAGCCTATTCTGGAAGGAAACCAGTTAGTCATTGATTTGTTTTATACCTTCTAAAAGTTCACGAGTGCAATATTTTATCCTTCCAATATCCACTGAACATTTGCAGTGGGGCTAATTAACTTAGGAATGGCTATGGCTGCAGCAAAATAAGATGGTGGGGCTTGTTCTCCAGGAACTCACAGCCTGGTACAGAAATACTCCATCAATCAAACCTTAGGTGAGAGAACAACCACTGAGGAGATAAGCACAGGTGTGGCTAGTCACCAAATACAGTGGTAAAGGAGGGACCAGTGAGAGACAGCTCTTAAGGGGCATCCCCCGCGGTATTCTGAGGAATAATGCTATAGTTGGTGATTTTCTTTGCATAACATGCCCCATAAATATGTTCTGATTACTTTCCTCATATATAAAATATAGAAAATTTAAGGCTTGAAGATTGTTGGTGGCAATGTAAAAAGCACTATATGGAGATTCCACAACATAAATGAGCCATACATGATTCTGGAATCATTTCATAAGGATTAAATCTCTATGTTGGAAAATTATCCAAACTCCTATGTTCACCAAAGCATTACTCATAGTAGCAAGGTATGTGAACATTCTTAAATGTCCTGATGTTAACAAATGTAGAAAAAAAGTGTAGTATTTGCATTAGTAATGAAGTACAATTTTGTTTTGAGAAAAAAAATGTTATTGCTTCAGCCAACTTGGATAAAACTTGTGCATCTTATGTAAAATGAACTAACACAAAACGAGCAAAAGTAGGTGGTTCTGCATATGTATAATCTGAGGAAATTTAATGCATGGATATCAGGGTAATGTGGTAGCCTTGAAGACATGAAGTAGATGTTGCTAACAGAGGCATAATGATCTCAGTGGAAAAGAGCAGAGATAGAAATAATAAATGATGGATATTTAAGGTGATAGATATGCCAGTGAGCATATTTAAAATAAATGATGGATATTTAAGGTGATAGATATGCCAGTGAGCATATTTAAACATTCAACCTTGTTTACCCATTCTAAGATCACTGTGCATTGTGTAATTATGTGTGAATACAATTTATGAAAGAATAAATGAAATATTAACAACAAAATATGTCCTTAATATGGAAGTCTGGTAAATCCCATGTTACTCTCAGAAAATCAGAAGTAGGTTAAAGCCATTAGGGTAACCAACCAAGTCCAGTTGCACCCTCCTGCTACTTTGCCAGGCTCCACGGAATATTTAGAGTGCTACCTTTTAGATGAATTAGTATCTCTCCCGCTCTCTCTCCTCTCTTTCTCCTCCCTGGGTTTTTACAAGACTGGGTTTCTTTGTGTAAAATCCCTGGCTCTCTTGGAACTCACTTTGTAGGCCAGGCTGGCATTGACCTCACAGAGATCCACCTGACTCTGCCTCCTGAGTGCTGGGACTAAAGGTGTGCGCCACTGCTGCCTGACAAATTAATCTCTTTTTAAAGAAAGAAAAGAATAAAACAAGATTGTCAAACTGAAAACTCAAAGCAGAATCATTCTAGTAAGAAAGAGAGCACTCTACCTGACATGCAGCAAATCACCATCAAAAGTGAGATTTACAGGTATTTCACTGAAACCTTCTTTGACCAGTTAATTAACACTGCCCTGGGATCATGATTTGAAAGTAATGGAAACATTAGAGAGGAAGCAACTTTTATTCAAGGCCCCCTATGGTAAGTGCTTCTATAAAGTAAAATTTTTTATTATTCAAGAAATTAATGCACTAATGATAATACAAGCTTTAAGAAATACTAATCTATTAATATTTAAATAATAAATATATGCATTATATATATGTATTGTGACAATAATAATTAGAAAAAAGAAGTCATGAATTTGGATGGGAGAGGAGAAGATATCAGGAAAATTGGAGTCAGGGGAAAAGGGTGGAGTGAGGTAGATGCAGTGCTTATGTATAAATTTCTCAAAACATTACATTAAAAACCTTCCAATAAGACCTCTTAATATTATGACTTTTAATACTAAAATAAATCAGTCATTTAATGTCAAATTAGACAAGTTTGAACTTCTCTATACATTATCAGATAAACAACTGCTGTATCTTAGTATTGGCCACATGCATTTATCTTCACCTTTTAATTTGTTTTATTTCTGTTTTGTCATTAATTAAAGTAATTCTGGTTGTAGATAGCTTCCTATTTATACTGTTTTTCTAGAAATGGAGAATTAAGAAATTGAAAAAATAGTAACTAGCCATAGAATTAGTTCACAGACAGCTATATGATGTTCTGCTGTATGATGTACGATTGCTTACTCTTCCTGCCTTCGGATTTTTCAGTTTTATATTATTTGCGTGAGTCCTTGCTGAGCCAGATAGAAAGGCCTCAGTGTCAGGATTGATAAATCTATTTACTTTGCAAAGTGCAAGGGATTTGTATCCAATACTCTTAGGGAGTAGAGCAGAGCTTATCTGTGCTGGTGAATGTCTGCTAGAATTCTACAAATTGTAAGAAGCTGATAAAACTAATATATCATACCAATATGAAAACAATTTTCTAAGAATATAAACCTATGGACAGTAAATATCCTCTGTACATTTCTGTCAGGGGATTTTCTTTGAATTGTTCCTGTAAAGAGGCCTACAGAACTATGCCTTTAAAATACACATACTTGATAGAATTTATGCTGTTAACACTTGGGTTTGCAGCATCGATATGATGGTTCCTTGTTTATAGAATATTTTCATTCTTCATTCTTGTGATGCCCACTGCATACTCAGTGTCTGAGGATTCTATTACTTGGCACAGTTTCTGTGTACTTGAGAATAACAGTTTTGTATAATTCTGCTGTGACATCTAGTTCAAATTTTCATCATCAGTCAAGGCTGAATTCCTTACATGTCCATATAGTGTGTGTGTGTGTGTGTGTGTGTCTGTGTGTGTGTGTGTGTGTGTGTGTGATCTTAAATACCCCATTGTTGTCTCAGAAAATAGAATCTACAGACAATTGTTTGGCCCTGTGTTGTATTGCGATGATGCCATGTAATTATTATGAGTTATGGCCTTGGGAAGATAGGGCTCTTGATTGAACTATGAGTATTCTTAACATTTCTGCTTCTTTGAGTTTGTTCATAATAGCTTCACTTGTCTCTTTGATATTTTATGATTTACCAAGTAAAGACTCTATAGGTAGAATGCATCAACTGGGTATAAGAAATTGGTTACACCCATGTGTATATACCTATTTATATCAATGTGTGTTTATATCTGTCTGTGGTCATGTTCCCTTTGAATAATAGTATTCAGTCTTATGAATAATACTTGTCTGTATGATCATGAGGAAAATTAATTTATTTTATATATTTATCTTTATTAAGCCTTTCCTACTACAATTCTTTATGGTACAGAGCACCTATTGTTTTCTAATACTTTCTGAATAGATAGTACTCCAAAGAAGAAATACAAATGGCTGATAAATATTAGAAGTATTCAAAATCCTTAGCCACAAGGAAAATGCAAATTAAAACTACTTTTAGATTCTATCTCACCATAGTAAGAAATATCATTACAAAAAAAATGACAACAAATTCTAGAGATGATGAAAAGGAAAGAGAAACTTTATTCACTGTTTGAAGGAGTATAAACTAGCAGAATCTAGGGAAACCGTCATGGAAGGTTCTTACCGAATGAGAAATAGAACTACACTGTAACAAAGCCTTGAGCTCCACCATTCCTGGGCATATATGCAGAGATACTTGAGTCAATGTAAAACAAATATTCTTGAACATCCCTGTTTCCTGCTTCATTATTCATAACAGGTAATGGAAGCAGCTATGGTGTCTAAGTATATGAATAAATAAAATTTGGTATAAATAGATAGTGAAAGCTTACTTGGATATTAAAGAAAATAAAATCTTCGCATTTTCCAGACAACAGATAGAACTAGAAATTATGATAATAAATAATATGGCCTGAACTCAGACAGACAAATACCACATGTTTTCTCTCATATGCAGACCCCAGATTTTAATTTTATATATGTGGGGAAAGGGTAGATCATGAACCTAGGAAAACAGCCATGTCAGAAGGAGAGTCTTAAGAGGTAGGAGACGAGACAAAAATAATGACATACATTTGCATGAAAGCAGTATGGGGACTTGGATAAGAAGGGATGGGACCATTTAGAAGGGCTATGGAAATAGGGTAGCAGAATGGGGACTTGGGTAAGAAGGAATGGGACCATTTAGAAGGGCTATGGAAATAGGGTAGCAGAATGGGAAAGGAAGACTACCAACATAAAGGGCATAGAGAAATGTCATAATGAAATCTATTACTTTGAATGCTCATTTAAAAATGAATGAAACAAAATGAAAATGATCACCTCATTCTGTGGAATTTTCTCTATATAATTTTCCTGAGTAATAAAATAAGACCAGGATAAATTTTGTTTCAGAAGACTGAACACTTGTCAACACTTGTATTATAAATGTGTTCATGAAAGCCATAAAGGAAGGGGAATTGAAGGGATCAGTCCTTCCTTAAAATAAACTTTCAAGAGCAACAAACACAAAATCTAACAAAGTATCCAGATTCTTCACACTCCTGTTTACTTTTCTAACAAAGTTTCACATTTTCTTTTGTGGTCTTGTGAGCTGTATAGTTACAAACTGTATATATTATACAATCTACCATGACCCTTGAAATTTAGTAAGGGCTAGAAAATGCCATCCTTTCTTTATATTATTTACCTTCAAGGAAAAGGTGATGGTGGTAAGTAAAAAAAAAAAAAAAGAGAAAGAGAATATTCTGTATACTGAAAAGGTGAGTGGAGAATGTTTCCCCAGCGACTACCAGGTGTATCAAACACCTACTTACAAAAGTAAGGAAGCTGTCACTTTGATGAAGTACAACTCACAACTCATTAGTGTTGAATACAGAAGAAGCATTCCACATCAAAAATGACTGCTGAAATATTCACAATTACCAGCTGCTCAGAAACCATTTTATATGGATAAAAACATGTCACATTTAATTTATCAGATGCTTTCTGCTGTCATACTTTTTTTTCGTTCAATGTGCTGAAAAGTTATAAAAACAATTTCAGTCTCACTATACCCATGTATAGACATTAAGAATAACACAAATCCATTATCCTTCACAATATAATTGTGTCTACATGGATGAATAATCCTACATAGCTTCTTTTCGCTCAATACTGAGTTAAATATTCCTTTAAAGATATTTGAATACACAACTCTCAGTATCTCTGTTAAAAAATATTACTTCAAATACAAAGTCAAGAAACCATATTCATTTCTGAAGCTATGTTCCCAGAATGAGCTAGCATTATTAGCTCAATTTCTACAGTGACTATAACAGGATGGAAACAACCAGAAAAATAATGCAACTTTAATTTCCTAGCAACATTGAACTAAATAAAATATGCACTCAAATAGAAGATAACAGCAATAGTCTAGCTTTCCATTTGATTTCTGTGATATGAGTTTCAAGTAAATTAAAAAGTCAATCAATTGGTCTCTTTTTCCAATCTCTATACCCATAGCACTTACTGTGTAGATACAGTGACCCCCCCCCCCATTTCTTCTATACCATCTCTTTTTTTCCCTCTAGGTATCTCCATTTCTTTGTGAATATCCATTTAATACTCACAGATGGCATATGCAGAGGGACAACTAACAGGAAAGATATTTGAAAAACTATACAGAAACCTACTATTGTAGATGTCTGTAAAAAAGATATATAATATGAATTTAAATGGAGTTACCATATATTTGGGGGGTGTGAAGAATGCCCTAACCTGACACTGTTAAAATACTTAGGAATCTGAGATTAAATATGTCATGATCTGAAGGAAGAAAACCTATACTAATATTCTACTAAAAGAAAATAACCTTATAATGACTCCCATAGATTAACGTTCACTACTCAACCCTTAGCAGAGAAATTTCGTCTTACAGGAGAGGGTAATTAACACACACTCGAAAATGTTTAGAATGTAAGAGACTTTGAAGCACTCAGTCAGAAATGTGCCTTTATCAACCTCTCACCACTTCCAATGCTCAGGAATCCATATGAAGAAGAAATGGGAAGATTATAAGAACCAGAGTTCGTGGATGGCTCTAACGAAAGTGTCTTCCAGACACAACAGGGCTGACAAGATATGAGCTCACAAAGACTGTGACAGTACCCAAAAGAATTATACAAGTTCAAAGCAGACAAAATCCCATAACTATAAAAGGGAGGTAAACATAAACTCCTACCACTAACAAATGAGCTATTTGCAATTTATTGCAGTTGGGAAAAGTAAAATGAGTTTTCTCCAATAGAGTAACACTGTACATATCAACTACACTTTAGGGCAGACCACATAACCAGCAGTAGCTGGCTAACCCAAAGTGGACTCAGTATTTCTGTGTGATTTTTGTTTTTCATTTTGTTTTGGTATGTTTTGTTTCATTTGTTTTTTTTTTTTTTGCCTTTTCGATTGTTTGTTGTTGTTTGCAAGAGAGAAAGAATATAAAGTCAGGTATGTGGGAAGGTGGGAAGAATCTAGAAGGATTTGCTTCTCATTTTGTTGGTCAGGGACAGTCAGAGCCTTCATGAAGAACACTCCTCACTATCTGCTCTCAGAACTAGAAATTTCTGTGGTAGTGGCTCATTTTTCACCAGTGGGTAGCAAATGTTTAGAATTATGTGAAAAGGTTGTTAGTGGTATCCTAGTCCAGGGCTTACTGGGTATTTTTCTTTTTAATTTATTTATTTATTAAAGATTTCTGTCTCTTCCCCGCCACCGCCTTCCATTTCCCTCTCCCTCCCCCAATTAAGCCCCCCCCCCCCCAGCCAGAAAAGCAATCAGGGTTCCCTGTCCTGTGGGAAGTCCAAGGAACCCCCACCTCCATCCAGGTCTAGCAAGTTGAGCATCCAAACTGCCTAGGCTCCCACAAAGCCAGTGCGTGCAGTAGGATCAGAAACCCATTGCCATTGTTCTTGAGTTCTCAGTAGTCCTCATTGTCCGCTATGTTCAGAGAGGCTTACTGGGTATTAACACAAAAGTGAAGTGCATTTGTCCCGCTTCGTTCTCAGTTTCATCACTGGCAACCCTAAGGAGTTCAGAAGCTAGACTACCAAGGTAAAGAGGAGAAGTAATGGGAAAAATAAGAACAGTGTTCTAAAGTCTCACTCTTTTGGCTATAGCATCAAATCCAAAGAGGTGTTACCTCTTGGGTCATCAATATCCCCATTGTAAAGAAAAACTCACACTCCTGAGGAGAACATCGGGGAGGTAGAGTAACTGAGAGATTTTTAGGTCGTTGGAGACATATCAGACTAGAAAATAGTTACTTCAGAATACAAATCATGTTGAAAAGATCAAACTCTACCTGATCACAGTAATAATTAGAAAATAGAAGTATAAATAGCAAAGTCAGAGTTAAAATATGTTTTGTGAAACTGATACCAACAACAGAGAGTTTATAAAACTTCTATTTAATCAACTGTTACCAATCACACATTATTTAATTATTTAAAAATAAATCAAATAATTTTACGATTGAATAAATTATTTTTTTAAAAAATCATATAAATTTAGGATTTAATTCTAAATTAAGATTGATGACTTTACATATATCACCTAAGAAGCAATTCAGTCTTCCTTAAAAATCTGAATACCCTCATAAGATTAAAAGTCAACAGAGATAACTAACTCTAGAAAAATGTGAATAGGCTAACAATTGCCTATTCACCCATTGCTATTCATACAGGGTTCAGCACAAGGACTGAAGAGAGGGGTCAGCAGTTGAGAGAGTACATTTACTTCTCATTTACAAGATTTAAGTTAGGGTTTCTACCTCTCACATCAGGCAATTCTCAACCGTCTATAACTCTAACATCAGGTGAGCCAACATTTCTAGCCTTCCTTCGTAACCCGAACTTCATATTTACACATATGTTACACACACACACCACAATACAACACAAAATTAAGAATAAAAAATAAATTTTAAAGTGTAAATATTTGCTCAATAAGAGAAAATTCATGCCTGTTACGAGAAACCTAGCCAAATACTCTAGTCAATAAATGTACGGATCTTAGAGGGGATCTAAAACTAGCACTTTACTAAAACAGTGTAGCTTCTAAATAGTAATATTAATAAATTTAAAAAAAAAACATTAAGGATTTGTCCTTTACCTATAGGTAAGTGTGATCTTCCCTCATCAAGAAAACTTCTTTTTCAATATATGGAGACCATTCCAGAAGACAACAACCAATCAAATACAGAGTTGTGGAGTTCAGTTCCAGTGGATATATTTATAGAACAACTCCTGCACAAGAGGTTCAGGGAACATGGAGGAAGAAAGGATAGAAAAATTGTAGGAGCCATAATATCAGGGAGTTTACTGTGAAACTGTGTCCCTTAGGAATGTTAGAAACTACATCCATATGAACTGAACGAAACAAGGACAAGATCAATGTATGTTAAAGTGGATAGGGAAAGTCCACAAGGCCTAATCCCAACAATTACCTACAGGGAACTATTAAAGACTCAGAGTGGGAGAAAGAGTCTTCCCCAGGGAAGAGTATGTAGTGGTACATTAATTGTATTTTGATAAATAAATCTCAACCAGAAAACCAGAAAAGCAAATCAGCCAAGTCACTAGAGAAGTTTTACCTCTACCAAGGCTGGGTGACCACAAACTAAGCAGCCTAAGCCTCTCTCCTCCCATTTTATATGACCTCTTGTGCTGGAATTAAAGGTGTGACTCCCTAGAATTAGGATGAAAGGTGTATGCCACCACCACCTGGATTTGTTTCTGCATTGATTTTGTGTTTTCCAGAGTAGCCTTGAATTCATAGACATCCATCTGTCTCCCAAATCCTGGTATTAAAGGCATGTGTCACCATTACCTGACCTCTGGTGGCTTTAGCTGTACCTTTGGTCTTCAGGCAAGATCTATTTGTCAAAATACAAATAATATACCATTACAAAAGCACACTAATTGATTATCCAATGCCAAATGATCAGCCATGACGTATATGCAAGCAACATTATGTACATAGAGCAGGTTGAATCTAGGAATGCACACACACACACAAACACACAGACACACAGACACACAGACACACACACACACACACATATAGGTAAATAGTATATAATAACATATATACTGTTATTTATTTATATATAATGTTATATATAAATAAATAGCATATAATAACAATTGCTGAAAATAGAGATAAGGACTTTTAGAGAGAGTAAAGGGTATATAAGGAAGTCTTGAGAAAAGATGTAATTATAACATCAAAAAGAAAAAAAAGAGGCAAGTGAAAAAAACTACAAAGCAGAACACTGATAAATTTGTTTCTAAAGAAGAGACATATTCAGTTTTATAAGAATAAAATGCAACCAGGTAATCAGAGTTGTCCCATTCAGATTCCGGAGAGTCAGTCGGCACCCTCACTACACCAGAGAACATATTCAATTTGCTATGTGTTGATATTGTTTTCCCTGATCATTAGATACATGCATGATTTAAAATATATTATTTGAAAAAAACTAAATATGGACTTCTTTGACAGCTCTCTATCTAAAATTTAAAAACCAAGATAATCCATTTTCAATGTACATTAGGGGGATTATCAACATCAGGAAATACAAACTCAGTGACTTTTCCAGAAAAAGGAATTGTAGTCTCCAAATTCCATACAACCTGCTCCAAAAGATCATAGAAAAAACAATCTAATCAGACACAAAGTGTTATATCTGAACTTACACACATTCCACTTGAATTAGAGGGGCTCTCACAGTTGATACCACCAGATAGAATGAAAATAAAATAGCATGGTACTATTAACAGAAAAATAAGAATTACTAATCGGAAATTATTTTAAATTCATAGTCAATAAATTATATAAGAATTCCTCTTGCATTTTTCTGTTTTAAATAGCATCAATATGTACATATTTTTTCTATGTTAGACTGAGAACTTCTTAAGAATGGAGTTGGGGGAGGGGGAGAGAAAAGGGAGGCGGGGAGGAGGCAGAAATTTTTAATAAAAAGTTGGAAAAAAATAAAAAAAGAATAGATCCAATTTTTAATTTATCAAAATAGTTATCTTCATACCTAAGAACATGAATTTGATTTGCAAGAAAATTACTGATATAACAGGTCACCTAACTTAGAGTTTTCAAAAGCACTGGTACCATGTTGTTTTTAGTCACCAAACTGAAAGTGAGCTCACAACCAACACAGTGATGTTGAATGTTCAACATATGCACAAGTTAACAATGGTGTACATTCAGACCACACATTTTAATTTAGTTACTTATGAGGTCTTTCTCTTGGCAGGAAAAAGTGTTGTAAATTGGGGGTAAAATAAGCCAAACTTTGCCTCTTAAACCAACAAGTGGACATAAAGAAAAGGACATATACAGTCAAATGAAAAAGGAATCTAAAATAGGCAGATTGTTCTTCTGTGACATACTCACTAATATGTCATATCATCTGTTTCTCACGGATGTGCACATTTAGAAGTTCTGGCATTAGCAGGAATGTATAACAGTGGATCTGCCTGAATGCCCAAGCATATTTAAATAACATAATTGATGATATAGTGTAAGACAAATCACCCAAGAGTCTTCTCTAAGTTTGAAGAGTTAGAGATGACTTCTGGATCTCTGGCTAGCTGGAGGTCAGCTTCCATCCATCTAGCTATCTTCTGAATATTCAGAATGCTTTGCAGGGACTTGTCTCCGCTGCCACTATATGCACATACTCCATCAATCTTTCTTCACTATGGGATCCTCTCCTAATATTCACCAGGCCAACAGCACCAACAATAGATGTAAATAGAGTTTTAAGCATAGAAAACTTGTAGACCTTATAAAAGGGAAAATATTAGAAAGTTAAAACACTTTCACTAATAATCTTCTTTAGATGACATAAATATAAATATGAATAAGATTTCCCTGTGATAGTTTGTTTCTTCATTGATGGTATAGTTATTTGTTTTCTGTTCTACTCCTTTTTAAACATGCAAATTTAGGTGATTTTTCAATCTTGATTTTTATGCTCATAAGTCTAATCCTTTGTATTTTGCCTTTAATTTTTGCCAGATCATGTGTGATATATGAAAATGGGTTGAACCATTTATAACACTTTCATTTTCCTGTCTTTGACTCCCATGTGTCTTTATACTGTTGCAAACAGAGGTCAGAAAATTTATAAAATAAAGGTGTGTGAAAGGTCACCAGGCATATAAATTTCACAGAAGTGTCATATGATACATCAGAATGTCAGTTCTGCAAACTGTGTTCTTTATTCAGAGAAGTCCATGTCTTTTCCACACCAATTTGATTGCTTACAGAAGGCAGTCAGCAAGAAAACTTCCTAATGATGTGGAAGGACAGAGATCAATAAAAAGGAGACCTAAGAATCCTAAATCATTGGTAGAATAGGCTGTTATTTGGAGGGCATGTAGAATAATCTACTTTAAAAGCTTCACAGCATGAGTGTAACTTCACATGATTCAAAGAAAAAGAATATGCCTTTCTGACATAGTCTATATATTTATAAATCTCTTATGACGTGTATAACAACAATCCTGATTTCTGAACTATAAAGAAAATATAAAAGGGTATTGAGTTTGATTACAGACATTTTGATCAATGCAAGATATATTTAATTCATCTTCCTTTTTAAAAAATTGTCATTGCTGCAGGAAAATAAAAGTTATATACTAACTTTATTTTGTATGAGTTAGTCATAGCTGAATTTACATCAGTAACAAATAAGAGAAAATGAATCAACATAGGCCAATCATATAAAATTGTCTTATTCAGAAAGTCTTTCTAGATTCCTCCAATTAGACTTCTGAGATTATAAAGTTGATTGAACTTCAAAGATCAACTTTTATGGACTGTCTAAGAATGGCTTCAAGGAAAATATATAGCTCAAGTAACAATGATACCTATTGCACAAATTATGTAATGATACCCGTGCAGCATTTATTTTTAAAGGAACCACAAAACTTATTTGATCTAAATGGTATATATAAATTCAGTACTATAGTTGGAGTCAAGATATTCAGAGGAACATACAGAGTTGGAAAAATAAGATGCATACTATTTTTTTGTATTCTAAATTATTATAGTGGTTATTCGCTTATTTAAAGTCACTAAAAGTTGTTATAAATGCAACAGCTCTCCAAGTACAATAATCAATATCACAATGGCTAATGACTAAAATATATCCCAGTACATTTGAGATAACAATATCTGTGAAGATATTTGGAAAGTCTGCATATCAACCTAGAAACATAATGTACTAGAGTTTGATATGTGCATTTTATTCTGACAATTATAATACATGTGTACTATTCTTCCTGCTCATAAAGAGTCTGTGTACATTACTATTTCAATAATATACACCTTAAGGTTTGCATTGGTTCATGCTTATTTTAAAAATTTTGTGCTATTTCTTAATAATTATAATACATCATTTTCCCCTTCTCTTCACTTCTTCCAACACCCCCCAAATACCCCTCCCTACTTTCCTTCAAATTCGTGGCCTATTTTTTAACTAATTGTTATTGCATGCTGGAGTAGAAAGAACATTGAAAGGCCCAGAGGACTAGGGAAAGTGCTTAAGATTATGTCTTCTAGTAATACTGTAAGCTACAACCATTGTCTCATCAGCACCACTTCTAGTAATACTGTAAGCTACAACCATTGTCTCTTCAGCACTACTTCTGAAATTTGAGTTGAACAAGGTTGGCATTCATGGACACGCCAACGCTGTCAGGGAAACAGTCATGAAGCCTTAACCTTACAAAAATAACCTACTGGCAACTGAGTACACTGGGAGTGAAAGTAGCTATCTTTATTAGGGAAGAGCACAACTAACAGTTGTCCAGCATTATGTTTATTTTTAACATTATAGAAAATCTTCCTTGACTATTCTCACAGAATTCTTTATTATACTCCATTCTGGGCTAGTGTGGGACTATTTTATTATAATCTACAACAGACTGGGACCCAACCATGTGGACTGGAGCAGAAGTGCAGGACTGGCTCAAAAAGTCTACAAATTTCTGCTAGTCTTGTCCACATGGCTTAAAACCCCTCAGCAGCTGAGTTACATCTTTGACACTCAGCTGCAAATATTTTGGCTGACATGCCATGACAACTGGCCTTCCTGCCTGCAGTTTTCCCCACCTACTACACGGGGATCACAAGCTTTCTGGTTTGTATTTGAAGCTCCCTGAGCTCTGGGATTTTGATATTCTGGCCCAAAATTTTTCTCTATTTACAAAATTGATTTAATTGCTCTTAAGTTGTAAGAATAATTGTTATTATTTAAACCGCTGCCACCACAAAACCAAACAGGATTTTTTGTGCGGCTGCTGACCATGTCTTCTTGCTCCATGCCTGAAACTTTATTGGCCACAAACTGGCCAATGCAGATTATTACACATAAAACAATTTACTAAAAGTTTCTAACAGAGGTAAGTTCATTTAATAATATATATACATAATAAATA
>NC_022031.1:4784377-4812229 GCF_000317375.1 Microtus ochrogaster | reverse complement strand
AGTTTCTAACAGAGGTAAGTTCATTTAATAATATATATACATAATAAATAAATTTAAAAAATATATAATGGCAAACAATATCACCAACCAAAAATTTAATAATCTTTTAGTTTCAAATATGGATAAAATTCCACAATGATTATATGATGTTTCTAGTAAATAATTTTTGTAATCATGGGACTTTGCCTTGTTCTTTATAGTATATTCATAAAAAATGGTTTGATAATAGAGTAAAAAATAAGGCAATTTAAAAAAATGATACAGTCATTACAGACTAATACTGATAGTGTTTATTCCATAAAAAGTCAAAAGTTAAAACAAAAAATTAATACAATTAAAAAGGATTATTTAATTTGAAAGACAAAATTTAATACATTTCAATGGGTTATAAAACCTTATAAAAGGGTACTAAAAGTATCTAAAAAATCATACAGTTAAAATTAACAATCAAAATCTGTTACAAAGTTATAATAAGTTGGCAAATAGAGTATCTCTCCAAAAAGGCAATCTGTATGCCATCTAAATAATACCATAGGGTAAAAAGTTATTATAATAAAAAATTAATACCTTAAAATCATATATACAAAATTAGGACGAAAAGTTATTTGATTCAATAATACCATTAAAAATATTCATATACCAAGAGATTAAGGCTTTGCAAAAGACAATGGTAAAAAAAATAAATCAGTTAAAACATATCAAAACTAATTTAAAAAAGGAGATACAAGTTAATTTAAAAAAGGAGATACAAGTAAAGGATTAACATTACCAGTACTTCTCGGACTCAAAGATGATCACCAAAAGTTTTAGCTACTTACCCCATTATTACCTCTGATAAGCCAACAAATACTCAGGACCCAAGCAAATACAAAAAATAAAAACGTATTGGTGTAAAAAAAAATCTGAAAAAGTTTAAAGAAACAGTAATATGGCTTACATTCACCATTTGCTAAGAAAATGGGAAAAACATGGGCTTCAAACAGTAAGGTTTCCCCACATAATAGGCTTCAATTAGTCTCAACTGTCATTAAAGACAGAACAATCACAATAAAAATGATGTTAAACAGAGGAAGCTAAAGCCTTAAAACAACAAAAAAAGGGCCAAAGGATTTGAGGTTTCCCAAGATCAAGTTCCTGGCAAGGGCTGTTATGCTGATTCACAGATTCAGGTCTTTATAATAAACACACCTTGTCCCTAGGCCATACAATAGCCTTAAATAAATTCTGTCCAAAATTCAGAATTATATGCTATTCTCATGGTACTAAAGGATTTTAGAAAACCCTTCAGTATAGTTATTGATTCATCATATGTAGAAAAAACATTGTTTTACATATTAAAACCACTAAATTTATAGCAGATGATACATAATTGACTTCATTACTCATTCAGGATATAATCAGAAGTAGGCTTTGTCTCATATACATAACCCACATCTAATCCCACATGGGTCTGCCAGGTTCTCTAGCATAAGACAATCACAAATTGATTTATTACTGATTGGAAATGTGCTGAAGGCCTCAAATTTTTATAAAAAAAATATCATGTTGAAGGCAAACGTTTAAAGAAAGAGTTTTCTATTGCATGGCAACAAGCTAAGGAGATTAATAAAAGATGCCATACTTGTCCTGTCCATTACTATGCATAGCTTTGTTCAGAAAGCAACCCAAAGCGTACTCAAGGGAATGAAATCTGGCAGATGAGTATGTTCCATTTTATAGAATTTAAAAAATTTAAATATATATACCACACTATTGATACCTTTCAGATTTTAAATGGGCAATTGCTTTCAGCTCAAAATAAGCTAATTTGGTAATCGTACATTTACTAAAAGTTATGGCCATAGTGAATATACATGCATATATATATATAAAGTTGTGATTTACTTAAAAATTAAACCTGGCTTTAGAGTTGAACAATGGCTTATCTAAGTCCAAACATGTTGCTAAAAGAAAATTTTGGTATGGAACAAAAATATTTTAAAATATTTTACCTCTCCCCATACATATTTCTGTGTTTATTATATTTTTCATTAAATATGTGTGTATATAAACAATTTTTAAGCTTTCCACAATAAACAATAAATTTTCCTACAGTAAACTTTAAAGTTTCCAGAAAGACGATGGTGCCTCACAACAACAATTCCACCTGGTTGCTATGCTGTTATGATGCAGACATCACTATTTTATTGATTTTGAGTACCAGCTGCTCAAGACAATTCCAACTTGGTTACCTTCTTACAACGTTCTGTCCAAAAACTTCAATTAAAAACTTCAAAAAAAAATACCTACCAATAACTCAGAGACTATTTATAATTATGCCAAACAGTAATCTTAAAACTTAATCATCATTTTAGTTTTACAAGATCCCATAAAAATAACACTACACCCATAACAATTAAAGGTAATTCTAGAAGACTACATCGCTTCTCCCAACAAAGTTCGTCCTCAGGGTTAGAGATATCTATTAGTGGTTAATTACATGTAGTATAATGTTGGGGTTGGAGTGGAAATTTTGTAGATTATAAATCTTTTTTTAAAAAAGAAATTGGATGGGATATTAGGTAAATTAGTATCAGCTAACTCATACTAATAATAATAGTAGTGAGTAATAAATACTTGTGAGCTATTGTTTATACATTGGTATAGATTTTGTATATTGATATAAATTCAAATTATATTTGTTATATTTTGTTTATATTTTTACACCTATGCAGTTATTTTGCCTTATTATATGCAAGCATTTTTCTACCTCTGCTTAATAAATTTTGTATATTTATGCAACTTTAAGATATATTTATCATATTGCATTATACATTTTTACCACTGATCAACATACTTATGTACTGCTTATATTTTGAGGTCATTGTCCTCATTTGCTACACAGTTGTTCAAAGATTTTTTAATATTCTAATATCAAGACTTAGTCTTAAAGCTATATCGGTACCAAAATTTATAGCACAATAGTCATTCATTCATGTTTGTTATAGTTATAGTTGGAGTAATCAGGTTCTTCAGATGCTTAAAGATTGTATTCTGAATAGACAGTTAATCTTCAACCACTTCAAAGAACTCTATAACAGGTGTTGACATGAGATACAATTGCTCCTGGCAGCATCAATCTATTCCTGAAAAAAAAAAAAAAAAGTTGGGTCATGAAGACAGTGAGTGCACTTGGAGTTAGTTTTCTTCTTGGCGAAATTGGCTTTTGGGCAGAGAACTGTCCATGCCTCGGTGTCCAGACAGAACAAGCAGGATAAAAAAAAATAAGCCAAACCTTGCCAAGAAAGGGTAAGATAGCTCTGAAAATTTTCCTGCCTCTAGAAATGATCTGTCAGTTACTTTGGCCTTAACCGAAGTTAGTTGTGCCAGTGTTACAAATGATAATTTTGGTTTTTGCTCAGGTATCCTATTTACTGTGTCATTTTTTGCACCTTTCAGACGCTGCTTGATGTGCTTCCTGTTTACTCAAGTAGTATTATTTCCATTCTCAAGTGTTTGATGGGGTTAAAGACTAAATAGTCATAGTTACTTTCCTGTCATGACTTAGTGAAGCCATTTCTAATACAAAATTTAGATTCTTTAATATAGGATAACTATTGAAACATTTAATATATGTTTCTTGCTTAATATTGATTATGCTCGTTGTAGTTCTTATATTTATACTTGATATTTGTTCTTATTGTATATAGGTTTTGTTAGGCTTAAAACTCTTTTATTTAGACAAAAGGAGGATGTGCTATGGGACATCCTTTAGCTAACAGCCATTAAGATACTGGTTCACCTTGGGTGTGGCTACATGTACTCTACATAGAGATGTGATAACATGTGTGGCTCCTTGGCTGCTGGATTCGGCTCCTGTTCCCAACCCATGCAGGGGAATGCTGACCTGGGAGTCTACTCTTAATTAAAGAAATCTTTATTATCTCCATTCTGGGTTAGTGTGGGACTATTCTGCTACAACAAACAATAATTTTGTAATTTTCTAGACTTTGTAAAATTTCTCAAACACATATTAATTTCTGATCTCTGATCTATGTATTTCCTTTTCACCAAATTTTTTATGGCTGGTTATCACCCATTTTATTGATTTCACTGCACAAATTGATTGATAAACCATAGTCAGAAGAGAAAATGTGAAGAAATGTGAATATTAGGTAAAACTTTCAGATATCTAGTTGTGTAATGACAGCTCTCAGAGATATGTAAAAATTAGAAACTTTAGGAAAATATATATTGTACTATATAAGCAGAAATTTTAGAAAGAGATTAACTGAAAAAGTTCTTATTTTGTTTGTTATTTATAACAAATAACTCATACCCATTGTATTATGTGCATTATATAGTATCTACCAATGCTCAGCAGATATAACTTTTGTTGTTCCCATTTATCTGTAGTATTAGCAATGCTGTGATAAGGTCAGAAAGCATCTTTATGCTTTTGCTTTCTTCAGCATAACCTATTACAAAATTACTGAGTGAATATGTAAATATCAAAACATTTAAAACACATTTTTCTAGCCCAACCTTTTTCAAAAAGAAGAAAAATTACAATCTTATGTATGAGGAATTGGAGTATATATTCTTTTAGTGGATATAATATTTTTTATTCACTTTGCAGTAAGAGAAGACCATTAGAATGCCATAATACCTTGACTTTTCATTTCTTTGGTTTAACGAGGTCCACATTTTTTCATAAGTTTATTAATTGGCGTTTTTACTAAGAATTAAATGCCCACATAATATTCTTGACTTTCATGACATCTTTACATAGTCTTAATAACAGTCACTTTTCCTGATTTGCTAGTTCACCTTTAATATTTCAATTATGAAGTCATGCTTTTCCTAAAGTGATTCAGCATTTTCTAATCAAGGAGAGTTTTCCTGAGAAGAGAAAAACTAGGGTTGCATCTAACGATACCTGTAATCTAAAGACATTAGATTACTATATGCACAGAAAAGAGTGAATCTATGGCATAGATGTAATTTTAAACCCATTAAACTGGTGAACAGGTAAGTCACTGGGGGAAATTTTGGATTTCTAACAGAGTTTACTCATTTAATGAGCCACACCTTTTAGTATTAAAAGAGAAATGATCTCCCAATAATTAAAAAAGATAAGTTTTGTGAAGAAAACAAGATTAAAGTACATTTTAATAAACAATGGTAACATGAGAGAAAGAAAAATATGAGAATTAAGGCATTACCTTTCAAGAGCACATTTGCCAATGCAAGAATTCTTTTTACATTTTAAATCTACAAATATGACACTACAAAGTGACTGCTGTTGACATGTGAAATTGTAGCCTCCAGAGGACAAAGGAAATGCAGTAGGCAGTAATTATTTGAAGCACAATGTGTGACAGGTTCATGTAGACTTAATGAATGGTACTCAGTCTTGACTACATGGCAACTTCACGAAGAGCTCTTCAAAAGCTTTTGGTTTTAAGAAACCTGAGATTACTCAGTCTTAAAAAGAAGTCATTTTAAAAATGACAGACTACTAGTTCTAGAAAGGATGAATCAACCCAGATGTTCTCTGCAGTTGTTCAGTAATTCTCAAGGTCTATAGAGCTGTCCTGAAGCATTTCCTATAGGGAAGGAATGACAGTGAATGGAGCCAGTGTAAATTCCCCATGATTAATTTTGCAGTGATGAGCTACAAATGAAAGACAATTCTAAGACATTACTACAATAACTACCAAAGCCCTTCCATCCTTTCACGTTAAAGGGCTCTTATCCTTTTCCCACTCCAGAAATATCTTCGCTTGTGATGGCTCTACTTACATATTTTAATCTCTTCTGTGTTTAACTTTTACAGATTAAGTAAAAACCAGTGTTGGAAAAAGGGGGTATCATATGCTCTGTGACAAGCTGGAATGCTGTTGTTTCATCAAATTTACAGGGTAACAAACTACATTATAAATATTTGTACCTATAGACCAATGCTTTTATTAGCTTTGATCAGAGAATCTTCTTTGTATACTGAGCAGAGCTGACTTCAGAGACTTGTGGCTACCCAGAATTCAGAAAATAAATAACTGAATGTTCAACCTTAGATAGGAAATTTATACCACTCGTTCTATGACACATGGAACATGAACAAACTAAAACTATAGTATGAAAAGAATGATGGGACAGTGAATGTTAAATGTAGTTTTTCAAGGTAAGATGGTAATTGAAAAAGCATGTTTTCACAGCAATTTTGGTACCCAATGCTGTATTTGGCATTAGTCAGTCCCTAATGGGACAAGAGTTTAAGGGGCTCTATCATTCACTAGTGTGGGAGGTCCTCTGTCTGTGTGTTGCTTTTCTTGGTTAATGAAGAAATAAACTGGCTTGACCTGTTGATAGGAAAGAACTTAGCTAGGCGGAGAAGACAGAACTGAATGCTGGGAGGAAGAAGGCAGAGTCAGGGAGATGCCATGGGTCCACCGCTGGAGTTAGATGTGCTGAAACTTTGCTAGTAGGCCATGACCTTGTGGTGATATTCAGATTACTAGAAATGTGTTAAACTAGATGTAAGAGTTAGCCAAAAAGAAGTTAGAGCTAATGGGCCAAGCAGTGATTTAATTAATACAGTTTCTGTTTGGTTATTTTGGTTCTGGGCAGCTAGAGACAAACAAGCAGTCTCCTTGCAACAATTCTCAGTTTAACTATTACCTATTGATGGATTCTGAAGTAGCTGTAATCATTGTCTTCAGTGTCTATTTCAGTGTATACTTACACATCTCAGAAGCTCACAAAAGAAAAAAAAAGACATGAATGTAGTAAAGGAACTAGGTTGGATGGGATGGTTAGTGCAGATATGAGGCTGAAGGGAGATAAAAGCTGGAAGAGGGTGAGAATGATTAGAATTCACTATATAAGTGTATGAAATTTATAAAAATAAAGGAATAAAAAATATATTCAATAGTACTTTAGGGCAAATCTAAGTTTTCTTTTGGCATATTTTTTGTTTTTGAAAACAAACTACCAAGGGCATGCTTTTCTACATCTTTCACATTATAATCTCTAAGTAAAACCTAAGTTGAAAATAAAAACACAGACACATATTCCATCAAGATATGAAAAATAAGTAAGCTGCTATCACAAACATGGTTTAAAGTGCCACTGCTAATGGGTTTCAATTGCTATAAAATTTCTCAAAAGTAATACTTTTGTAGCAGATAGCATGACAATTTCTTTTCATGAAGCATCATTCAGAAAGGACCCTCTGCTGTGTGGGCCATACAGGCCCTGTGACAACTATTCTACTCAGTCACTGAATTAGGAGAGTAGTCACAGACAACCAAGGTAAACAAATAGATGCATCTATGCTCAAAAGTGCATTACACAAACAGGCATCAAGTCAACTGGCTGTATGAACATCCCTGGAAGACCCATAGTGTCGAGAAAGAAGAAAAATTATGTATGACTTCTTATATTCTCCTCTGAGGCTATGTCCAAAGTCTCATTCTTCATGAGTCCTGTTATAGACTACAGAATCATGGCATTGGACACACATAGCTTGGTCATCCCATATATTTGACCACTTAAAAATTTGCCCAGTTTTTACGTGAAAAATTTACTATTAAATTTAAATTCAACTTCAAATGTATAATTCCTTTTAAAACTTTTGCTATCTAAATTGAAAATGTTTTCATGATAGGACTTTCATTACACTACACTTTTCTCACTTTACTTTTCACCATGAATTAATTGCTTTATTACCTCTGGCCGTGCTCCATGTATTTCATGTCCACCAAATGCAGTATAGCATATAATGTCAACCATTTTTTATTGATTTTTATTGAGCTCTACAGTTTTCTCTGCTCCTCTCTCTGACTCCCCGTTTCCCTCAACCCTCCTCCAAAGTCCCCATGCTCCCAATTTATTCAGGAGATCTTGTCTTTTTCTACTTCTACTTCCCATGTAGATTTGATCTATGTAAATCTGTCTTAGTGTCCTCATTGTGGTCTAAGTTCTCTGGGATTGTGGTTTGTAGTATGGCTTTCTTTGCTTTATATTTAAAAACCACTTATGAGTGAGTACATGTGATAACTGTCTTTCTGGGCCAGCCAATTTTTAAAACATGACAGTAGAAATCTTATGAATACAGGAATCATTTTCCTACCAATATTCATCACCATGGATGTGTGTCTCTTTCAAGTGATGTTCACAGATGCCTAGAACAAAACCTGGATTTCAACTCTGCCTTGCAGACAAGCTTTGCCAAATAAAATAAGGAAAAGAACAGAGAGTTTATGTGAATTGTGATAAATATCCTTAAAGGAAATTAGTCTATCTAATAGTTTATTCAGTTGACCACACTGAATAGCTATGGTAGTTCCTATTAAGTACTTACTACTTAAAAGAAGAAAATGGCATAACTATTTTCATTGGGTAGAATTTTCGCCAAAGCCCAAAGATTAAACATCATTTGCTAGCTGTGTAGGATGCTTTTAGTAAAAGTAAAACTGTCATTAAGGAAGTAGAAGCCACCCTGGATGCTAACTAGGTAGTACTAAAACTAGTCATCTCAGTAATGTAGATGACAAAAAATGGGAAGAATGGGGCATGGCATGAAATTCAGTTTAGGTTTGTCCCCTGACCATTAAGTTTGGTAGATGTCAAGCAAATAGAGACATAGTCTGTGAACAACTTTGAGACCGTCAACTTAGAAATGCAGAACTTCAGAGTGATGACATTTTCCATGACCAAAACTGCCACTGGAGTGCTGATATGAAGAAATATCAAAGGCCAGAGGAGTTGAGAATATCACAGAACTAACTGACCTTAAGTTTTCTGATATTCAGTTTATTCTAAGTAGTGATTATCATCATATGCAGGCTGTTAGATAAAAGAATCTTACTTAATTTGAGAAGAGAATAAATCTAAATTTCAACAAAAAATTACATAAGACATTAAGATATGGCTTGATAATTAAAAGATATTATAATCTTTGGTGGTAATTAAATTTGGAATGTGAAGTAACCTCTCCTGACATTAAATCCATCAATGGGGACTTGGTCACTTCCACCAAAAACTTCCACAGAAATATGACATAAGAAATATTAAAATAAAGAGCTCTCCTTTCCTATTATCAGCAATCCTCACACCACAGTGAAAAGAATGAAGGTTGGATGAAGTACTTATGCCCACTGAGCTTCAGCTTAATAGCATCAAAATTTCTGGAGGACATGACAGTGACAGATGCAGAGAAACTAGAGCCTTCATGAGTCGGTATATGTTCTGCTGAAATCACACTATAGGCTATATGGATTGGCATGTCAGTAATAGAATTGTGGATTAAACACACTCATAATCAAGATAGCAGACATACTGACCAGAAGTCAGATTACCTGAGTGGGAAATTCTCCAGGAGTTTATCTGTGTTGTCTTGGGAGTGAAGTCAAGTAAAAGGGAAGTAGAAGAGACTAGGGAAATACTGGGAAAAACCAAGCAGCCCCATTAAAAAAGAAAAAGTGAAGCCTCATGCTAATACCCAGGGACTTGTTGGTGAGTCTCATTCTAAATGAGGAAAGCAAAGCACACAATAGTTAAGAAATAACACTAATAAATGTTTATATGCTACAAAACTACTGAAAGTTAATTTATTTCAAGTAATAAATATGAACATAATGCAAGCTTCAGTGGAAAGCTGAAAAGTGAGGAAAGTGAGGAAGAATTGAAGAGGGAGGGAAACAACTTAACTCTGTTTAGTATTAGATCAATTTACAAGCAAAATACTTTAGATAGTCTGTAGTCTACGAGTTGTCTGTTTTCTTGTCTATCACATATCATAGATGCAACCATCACCAATTAGTAAAACAAAGAGACCCTTTAACTCACGAGTCTTGTTTGTTATGTAAAGTTCCCGAGACCTTCTCACTAACACACACAAACACACCAGAATCCATAAAAGCATTGTCTTATTGTTTCCCATGTATCTTTTGATATCATCCAAACATGTCATAAGAGACTGAGAAAGAAAAATATTTGATGATGATTCTCTTTGGGGCACGGACATTCTAGTATTCTATAACACTTTCTAGTATTCTAACCCCATACTTTCTGGAATAGTTGCTGCACTGAGTCATAATGAGGAACTCTTCAGTTGTAAGATAGCATGTTTGACATTCTAACTGACAAAACACTTGTGTGATGACAGATGATAGCAATCAGAACTCCAAAGAAATTTCTCTTTCATAATAAAAGACCATGTTTAGCCATAAAAAAATTCACAATAATCCTCATTTGGCTTATTTGAAAATGCTTGATTTAGAAATGACTTTAAGTCATTTACCTGGATATGTCCTTGCTTACACAGTCCAGTCCTCACTATGTATAACGCAGAAGAAAACACCTAACTTTCTTTTTACAGATCTTATCTCTTGGCCAAAATAGGAGCATTTTAGATGAAAGACAATATACTATTCTCAAAGGAAATACTTGCAAGTTCTAAAGAAAGCTTTTCCAATAACTTACTTTATTTTAACTCTTCAATCAAACTTTTTCCAACTCAGAGGAATAAGAAAATAAAATAAATTTTAATGATATTTTATTTTCTTAAACTTAGCCAAATATGTTGTATGAGCACCGTATTGCAGATGAGCAGAATATTATTTTTCATATAAAATTTATTTAATTTTGTAAACACTGGAGTTGTCTTAAGTTTATAACCTTTGCCCAAAGCTTGAAATGTTTTATTTTTAAAATGTTTATGGAGTATTATAATTTATTATTTACAAAAATGGAAAAACACAACTCCAATTTTTCAAAGCCCTATTTGGAAGAAGGTACAAATAAATAATCTATAGTCATTACCTTTAAGAAACCCCCCATGTAAGATAGTGTAGTGTACCTTTGAGGATTATTAAGTCACTACTTCAAGATAAAAGAAGGCTTTCTTTCTTCTTTCCTTCGTTCCTTCCTTCTTATCTTTTTTTCTTCTCCTTCCCACCCTTCTTCCCAATTTCTCTACCCATTTGACCTAAATACAAATACTAGCTGCATTTGAACAAGAGCAACATAACTTCTAATTAAAGAGACAGATTCTCAAAGCTTTATATGTTAGCCTTTTCATAGCTTTAAGTAGTGTAAAATGATGAATATAGGGTGTACAATGTAAACAACTAAATGACAATAAATTTATTAGTAGAGGAAAACAAGTTGGAGTGAATAAGAAGATGCGAGTAATAGAAGTTAATACAGGATTCCCCTTTGTATGCTATGAATATGTTTTATTAGCATTGATTAATTCAGAAGCTGCTTCGGTATATGGCAGGGCAGAATATAGAAAAGTGGGAAAACTAAACTGAATGCAGGGAGAAAGAAGGCGGAGTCAGCCAGGGGCTATGTAGCTGGTGATGAAGAAAGATGCCCAAAACTTACGGGTAAGTCACAGCTTTGTGGTGATACACAGATTATAGAAATAGGCTAATTTAGGATATGAGCTCACTAGGAATATGTCTGAGCAACTGACCAAACAGTGTTGTAATTAATATGGTTTTTGAGTGATTATTTGGGTCTGGGATGCTGAGAAGAAAAGTGGCAGTCTCTGATTACATAGTGCTGACCAAATGTTTGGGTTAATCTGTGTAGCCCACCACCCATTCTGGTTCCAGATGCTTGCAAGCCTATTTGGGGTTAGGAGGAAATTAGCTAAAAGCAGACCCATGGCTCAGCACTCCCTGCCTGACTTACCAGTTAAATTGGATCTGCTAGGCATGCACAGGCAAGAGAGCATGTTGCTTCCTTCTGCCATATACAGAGACATTTCCAGGCAGCACAATGTGCTTCATGGCAGATTTAGCTTTTATTTGCAATAAAAAGAGGTGTGTGTGCTGCTTGCATGCTGATGCCCAGAGTTGAAATGGTGAGCACAGCTCCTACCTTATGGTCCCAGAGTTAGTAGTGTACATACCCCTGCCATTATGAAAGGGAGAAAAAGGCAGAACTCTTGTTTAAGGTACTGTGTTTCTGTAGCTCATTTAAAAATTTAATGTATAATTAAAAATTACAGATTAATAGTCATTTATAATAGTCAAATTTGTGGTCATGTTAGTTAGGATTTTCTAGATATACAGAGATATATTCCAGTTAGACAGATAAACTTCAACACTTCAAAGACCTACAGAATATGTAATTTCAAAAGTTTAAAAAACTTAGACTTTTCCTGACGGTGAGACATATTGGCTTCTGATAGCACCAATTACTTCAGAGAGGTTGATGGGCATTGAAGAAACTCATTATGGAATCTGTCTTCAATGTAACAAGACTAGCCATTTGGGGAAGAAACTGCTCTTGCCTGGACTGCTTGATGGTATGATGTATGAACTGGAAATGCAAGATCCACAGAAAAATGACTGCAAAACTTTTCAAAAGATACATAGGATCTTTCAGGATTTTTGCTTCATAGTAAAAACTGCCAGACATTCTGCAGGACGCAGAAGAAAGTCTGACAAATTGCCAATATAGGCAAAACAGTCTTTCAATTTTCCTGCTTCATGGAAAAGTCTGCCAGATCCTATGAGCCTGTAGACTAAAAATGGATGTCCCAATGTTCCAGAAGAACTGTGGCTTACTGTCCAGGCCACAAGATGTTTCTGTCAATTTTAGAGTTTTGGAAGTTACTTACAATGCATTTCATGTTTATTTAGGTGATAATATATCCTTCTGGAGGCTTTGCTGAATTGAAGACAGATAATTATAGTTACTAATTTCCTTAGTTATGAATACAGTTAAGTGAGATATGAAACTTCAGATGTGCAAAGATATTTTGTAACTGTAACTCTTGCTTGATACCTATTTTGTTATATTTAATTTTACTATGTTAAAGTTAAACCCTTCCTTTTTATTTAGGCAGAAAAGGTGAAACAATGTAGATTTCCCCTCTATATATTATTAATATGTTTTATTACCATTGGTTAATAAAGCAATGTTTTGGTATATGACAGTGCATAATATAGGTGGGTGGGAAAACTAAACTAAAATGCAGGAAGAAGGCAGAGTCAGGACATGTCATGTAGTTGCCTAAGGAGAAAGATGCAAGAACCTTACTGTTAAGTCACAGTCTCATGGCAATGCACAGATTAATAAAATCAGTTAATTTAAGATATAAGAGCTAGATAAGAATATGCCTGAGCCATTGGCCAAGGAGTGTTGTAATTATACAGGTTTTTGTGTAATTATTTGGGTCTGGGTGCTCAGGGTATGATAAAGCAGTCTTTGTTTATCAGAAGCTAAAGGTGTAGTCAAAGTATCTGTAGCATGGGAAGATATTTTAAGGCAGGGAAACTCTATGAAATGCCCAAATAAACATACTTTCCAAATAAACTTTACAATCCAACCTAGTTTCACAAAGCTAATCTCAATTCTACATTTAGAAAGTCAAGAAAGCACACTTCTGGTTTAAGTAGCATTTCAAGCTTTCAATGTTGACTCTGCCACAGATTCACATAGAACTCTTTTGAATCTGTTTCCTCATCTATAAATGATGGATAATGTGATACTCTATGTAATGAATTTAGAAAAGAACCTACATACATATAGTCAAAGCAAAACAAGTATTTTACCTTTTTCTCTAATTTTCTTCTCATGCTTATGGATAGATTTTTTTTCTTAAATTATCTCTACATAAATTTCTTTAACATTTCACTCCATTCCATACCGTGTTCTTGTTTTCTGGAGGACCAGAATCTTGAAGATGTTCCAGGTTATAATGACAAAAATGACCTAGTTATTTTGTAGAGCATTATACAAATATCCATCAAGTTGAGATGATTTACACTGCTGCTCTGATCACAGATACCCTCTAAATTTTGTCTAATCTACAATGTACTTAAAGACATGTGTTGGACTCCAAATATAATAAGAAATTTCTCTTTTGCTATTTTCTTTTCTATTATTTGTTCATGTTTTCATGATTTGTTTTGAAGAAAATGCATGTTAAGGATGGTTATGTTTTAGAAAATATAATCTCATATCATTAAGCCACTTCTCTTTCTCTCTTATTTTCCTTGTTCTATTAGACATGCTGCTGAGAATTATATTTATTTCATTTTCTCTTGAGCATGTGTTATTTTAAGTCTGTGCCTTGAAGGCCTTTGAATCATAATTACTGTTACTCATTGGATGTGTAATGGTACAATATTAATAGAATGGGCAGAGGAAGATTTGTTATACTATGATTAAATTCCCATATTGTACTGGTCCTGCACGCCTGACTGCAGCCTCCTCCTGAGTCTGTTAGATTGTGTCTATTCCAACAGGAATGGTGAAGTATAATTAGATCAAAAAACACTCTATCCAAGGTGAGAAGAGAAATATCAGGAAAATTCTTTTCCTCATTAAAAAAAAAATCGGTCATGAGGAACATTCTGAAAATATTTCACATCCATTATTCTTCCCTTATCTCTTCAGAAACTATGATCAACTCTGGAGATTAAAAGTCATGAAAATTTATAGCATCCTCCAAGAGTTCAGTTCAGGAAGTTATTTTTTTTTCTTTAATGCTCTTTCCTGAGATCCAATAATTTTGCAAACTCCCCTTTTAAATGTGTCTACTAGTTTATGGCATCAGGGGCTTCTACTTGAGGAGAACATATATTTTGGATGTGTCCTATGTAGATAAGCAAGTTTCTCCAGATTTCAGTGCAGCAGTTGATATACAAAAAAGGGATCAATAGTCGTTTGCTCATCGTATTGCAAGGATTATAATTTATATCTGTTTCACATGTCGAATTTGAACCTGTATGTTCCATGCCTGCTTTGCAAACTCTTGTTTTTGTTGTCTTAACTAGCATTACCCTTTTCTCTAACCACGTCTTTACTCATTCTATTAGTGGATAAAGTAAGAGCTTTTTCCACCATGGAAATGATGGTCATTTCAAAAAAAGACTTTATTTTTGGAAATTTAGATATTTTGAGATGTGTCAGACATGGAAAAAGGTTAATGAATGTAGGTAACAAAGTAGAGGTCACGGTTAAGTCCATTTAAAAATTATTTCATGACAAGAATTTGCTTTTTATTTTTATTTTATTTTATTTTATTTATAAAAGTACCGTAAGTAGTCAGTATTGGAATTGCTTTAAAAAGAGATTTTAAAATCCTCCTAGTAATCTGTTAAAAACATGTCAATTTTAATATTAGGTTTTAGCTTACTAATTACAGTTCACATACACCAATCAAAAATGACTAGAATACTCAGAAAGGCATTGAAAGTATCGAAAACATCAAAAATATAATAGGAAAAAGAAGTGTTTTACTCACATTTACAGCAACTGCGACATAGTCTATTGATGAATGGAGAAACAATGTCTGCCTTTGTAACTTCAAAAGCAACTACAAATAAAGATTAAATTATATGTCTATTTGTGTTTAATTATGTCAGCACTTTTATGTAGTCAATAAGCAAAACATGCACACATACACACACATTTATAACCATATTTGGAATGAAACTTCACTAAATAAAGTAAGTTGAGAATAAAATATTGGTTTCTTTATATGTTTATATCCATATCAAAATAGTCGTAGGATCTAACAGTATTTTCAGCCCCTCTGCAGAATCAATCATGCAGTATGAGAGATGAGTTAATTTAGAAGCTAAAGATTTGTGCAGCTAAGGCCTCATAGGGTTAGACTTGATGCTTATTTTCATGTGCCTTTTGCTGCAGCTCTCACTAGATTCATTTTTGCGTGGGATCATTATGTTGAGTAAGAAGTGGGCATTTTTGCTTCTATGAATAATAAAATCTAGCTTTCGAGGGCTTCTGAGAATACCTAACCTAATCAAATGAAGTGTTATTAAAGTTTAATTAATATGTGCTATTCAGAATTAATCAGATCCATAACTATATCTGTGACTTGCAATGATGACAAAAGCAGTTGAAGCTCTCTAGCAACTCCACTTGTTTTACTTATAAAGGCTCTGTATATTACTTTTCTACTGAAACAAGAAGGTTCCTCCTTGCTCCTCCTCAAACCACTGACTAGTACGGTTCTACATCTGAAGAAATGCAGTCCTCTAAATTTCAAGTTCTTGAAAGCTGCTTGGTTCAAACATTGATCCATAGATACTGAATGGGAACAAACAGCTGGACATGCTAAGATAGCAATAAATAGACTCACCAGGGAAACAATCACAGTTTATTTGAACAATGGTAAAGCTGTTAGACTGAAAAAAATAAAATAAAATAAATAAAACACATTATTCACCAAGATTTAATCAGGTCTAAAAAATACTTGTCTAACAATAAACTACCCTCTTCTTGTATTTTTGTCTAATTTGTGTATCACATAGCATTTTATACTATTATGTATTAACTTCACGTCGCTTATGAACTTACAATTATATTTTTCATTTTCAAGGACAGTGTTCTTCAATGTTTTTGAGCAAAGCCTAGTAAATGATTTTGAATCAAACACATTTTGAATTTATTTGAAAAAGCAACCACACCAGCAATTTTCCATTACATTCATAGACAGAAAAATCTGAAATGAATATAACCTGCAAAGAAGTAGGAAGATTTTAGATAGAGATGTTAAAGAATAAATGAGTCAGCAAGGACATCACAGGTACTGTTTGTAGAAAGCGACAGTAAATATGGCTTTGCAAAATCCTAGTATAAGTACAAGCTTTAGGGTCATCCCACATCTGTGATTACCTACTTCTATTTAAAAGAAGCAAGTTATGAATTTTACATGTCATTAGTCACAAATATGTGCAATTCTCCAAAGCAAAGATAATAACTTTAGACAGTCTTAGATTATTACATTTCACTCAAATACTGGGATTTAATATTACCAGATTTTACTTAAAGCTAAATTTTAGTTGACTTTTCTTTCTGTAGTAGTAACTTAACCTCAGGTTCTGTTTGGTCGAGGCTAGCGCTCTACACCAAGCTACAATGATGGGCTAGGGCCATTAGAGCTAAATATGACCCCGACTTTTAATTAAGCAGTCTATAATTGTCATTAAAGTGAAATATTCAAGGAGATATCCAGTACAATTTCAATACTTGTGTCTTTAATTTACGGAAGGACATGGCAGAGTGACAGTTTTTTTTCCTTCAATTACATATTCAACCTTGAGTGTAACTTATGTATGCAACTAGTATATCTTCCTATGTTTTCTGCATTCCTACAGAATGCCATGCCATCTACATTTTAATATAGAAATATAAGTAGCTGTTCTGACATTAAAAACACAATTCAACGTATTATTCACTCATTTGATCAGAGGATATATTTCTTTGGAAATAAAGTTTTTATATGACTAAAATGTTAGGAAATAAAAAAAGTCCTTAAGCACACAATTATCAGACCTAAAAATTCCCCTACCCACAGGTTGGAAAATATCAGTTTTGCATACAAATTTACATGTTTTTTTATATGCAACAAATATGGGGACCATCCTTTTTATATAATAATTTTATAGATGATTCAAAATTAAGCAGATGCTCAGCAAATAAGTTAAACTAATTGGAAGCTCACTTCACGGTAGCATACAAAAACTACCTATAATTACCTGGTGTGGAAGAATATATCTCAGGATAGTCTAAGTATATTCAGAAGTAAATTCCTAGAAAGCATGAATTAAAACAAGTTTTTCCCCTCCTGGCATATTGAAGAAATTAATCTTTTTTTCTAATATATTTTTTATAAATAATGTTGAGTAAATTTTTACCATTCTTCTCTTATACAAGTAATTCAGTATATATAAGAAAATATTTATACATATGGTACCTTTGCTAATTATCAGTGAACTTGCTTCCCACCTTTGTAGAGAATGTATAGGTGTAATTTCAATCTTGTCTGTCAGAGAGTGACTTGAAGTTCATATTATATAATTAAGAGCTGTTTGGTTTTGATGTGTGTGAACTTCTTATCTTCAGTCTACTCTTTCTACTGATTTAAAGGAAAGACTTGTTCTTATCAACTAACATACAAAGAGTTATTTACGTAAATCTTAGGAAGAAAATAATCTATGGCAGAGTCTCCTCTCGTTGAACACAGCGATTACTGATCCAAATGTTATCTAAGTAACTAACTCTCCTTCTGCAGTTATCCTATGCTTTTGTCTCTTGGTTCTGGGTTATCACACCCACTAAAGCTCAGGCAAGCATGCTAGGGATGAGAACTGCAGTTCATGCTTCGACAGCACCTACTTATCCACTGATCTATCTTCTGTATCTTTACCCTAAACAGATGACAGTATGCCATCGTTCACTTGTCATTACTACTTCATATTAATATTCATTTTTCAAGCCAAATCACACAGGACAGGTTAAACTACTACAGTAAATGGAACTACATTGTGGTGTGATAAAGCATGCAATAACATTCATTGAACACCCCGCTGTTCTTCCCATTTCTCAGAGTATGCAAGGCATCAGATCAAAAGCTAAATATTAATTTTCATATATTATATTTATTCCTCAAATTACATACCTAGAAAACAAACTCACACAAGTCAAGATTAATTAGAAAAAATGTGAACTTAGAAATGTCATTTTCTTATTTGCAATTGTTATTTCTATTTTTTATATTTGCACAATAAATTCCACACTTTGTTACTATGTCACCCTCTATGTATTCATTTCTTTAAACTGATTTAGTTATAAGTAACTTTGATACCCCCATGTCTTGAGCTAATTTGTTTATTTTATATAAATGAGCATAGGTTGCTGAAAAATGTCTGCGAAATAATTATATAAATGATTAGAGAAAGGAATTGATGGGAGCTGGAGATACACATAAGCATTTTAATAATCTGTGTTTAAAAACATTAATGAAAAACATTTGCCCTAAAACCAAAAAGCTTTCTGATTCAATATTCACATGAACAAATGTTGTGTGCCTAATAAATATTGATTATATGCTTGAGTGAAAGAAAGAATAAATGAGTAGCTAACAATTTTTATAACCTAGTCAGTCATGTATCTCCAATATGTGGAGCTTAATATAAACAAAAGAATTACCGGTGACTTTCTAGTTTATCGTTTCAGTCTTTTACTGTGCTGGATGCAAATCCTTTCAACAAACAATATTTATAACTATGTTTTCTAAAAGACATATGAGAAAATACTTTTAAAAAAAAGTTGAAAAGGTGGTCATGAATTTGAGATAGCACTAAGGTGTGGCAAGTTGTATGAAAGAGGTTGAAGGAAAGAAAGGGAAAGGGGAAATGATTATTGTCATTATATTTGAATTTTAAAAAACTAAAAATTATTAATTTTAAAAAGCATTGTAACTTGACAATAAAACCCTCTCTTGTTCTTATGTAAAACATTGTAATTCTAGTGAGGTCACTGCAGGATACATGAGAATCTGAAACCCTCCAGAGCTAAAGCTTTCATCAGTTGGCAATGAAGTCAGAGCTCAGCTACTAGGAGCTCATTAGCATTCAATACCCATTATTTCACAAACCCATCCATTTTACTTTCTAGGGGTTAATTTTAACATAAGAAAAATATGACACTAAACAAAAATAAAGATATATAGAAACAAATAATCCTTTAAAAAATTGATGTAACTTTGAAAAAACATGTAATTGTCACTCCTCTTAAAATACAGTGCATGGCCTGGCTTTAATCCTGCGGCAGAATGCACATTGGGCTTCCAACCCATAGTTCAATATTTTGCATTCAAACCAAAAGAAATAGTGTATGGTGCTTAAAAGAATCCATTGTGCTTGAGACAGTGCAGAGAAGTGAAGATGTGCTGGTCCTCTCAGATCAATTTCTGAGAATGGTAAAATTTTCAAGTTATAAGGTTATTGAAATTAAGTGACTGTGTGTGAATTTTATATCACAAGGTAGTGAATAATTAAACATGAATATTCAAAATTAATGTGTATTAACCTACACTTTAAAATATAAAAATATACCAATTTTTAAAATTTTAAAATTCCTAATAAAAATTGAAACTATGACTTTAATTCTGTTAAGCTACATTCAGCAAAAAATATTCATTAGTGTATATGTGGTTTTTTCTGTAATCAATGTACCAAAAGTATTATTACAGAAAATAGAAATTAAATTTTAGCTGTTTTACTCTTCAGTGGCGTATGAGATTGTATTATGGTTGTTAGGAGCTCTGACTTTACTCTGTTTTAGTTTCAGGTCACACGTTTCTCTTTTAAATTTATTAGCATGGTGAAATGAAAGACTCCTAAATACCTACATCTCTCTCTGATTAGCTATCTCAGAAAACTAATTAAGTAATCAATAAACAGAACAGGTATAAGGCAATAGAACTGGTGATAAGCATGCATGATCTTCAACCTACAACAACACAGTTGTCAGCAATTACAGAGGAAGCTATATCTTAAAGTTCATTACGGACACACTTGTAAAGCTATTAAATGTTATCTGGGAATGTTTCTATACTATTTATAACTGCCTTTTATTACTAGGTTTTAACTCACATTTTATTTTAAACAAAATAATTAACAATAAATATTATTCAACTCATTGGAACATGATTTGAATAACAGATGGCTGGGTTGTCGTTAATTTATTCATTAATTAGCATATATTTACATTATTTATACTACATTGCAGATGCTGTTCTATTCACAAACACAGAAACATAATAATGCCGATGATTCAGCTCTTATTGTTCAGTGAGACAGGTGTATAGAAGAAATTCACTTATTATGATAAGTTATATTTATCTTGAATGTACACTGACCTTAACAGCACGATGACAAAAAGATAATAATAGTAACCGTAATATTAAAATAACCTAGTTCATAAATTTCAAGTTCTATACAAAAATAAATTAAAATTTTTCATCACAGTCTTTCCTGTTATTTATGGGAGAGTTTCAAGGCTCTATTATTTGTTCTTGGCCAACCACACATAATCCTACTACAGACTATTAACAGAAAGGCACTGAAGAATGTTCCCTCTGAATTCACAATTAATCACGCTTAAGACTTTACACTATTTTTTTTTCTAAAATGCTACAAATATGTCTTCCCTCCAGAAGCAGAATTACTAAACTTATCCTTATGTTGACATATTGCCTGTAAAAAGGCCTCCATTGACTGTGGGACAAAATTCATTTCAGTCTCCTAAGATGTGCCCATTGAACTTGAGCTCAATAGTAACCAGACTCACCAAATTATCAATAAACTCTACTGGGTAGCTGCACAATAAAAAAAGTGAAGATGAAGGCAGGAATCCTGTGAAGTTTGCAGAAGTTAGAAGGGAAAGATACACAGTCTGGAGAAAGAATGAAGGTAAGGAGAGCAGCCCTATGCTCTATGCATTCCCATGTTCAATGAATGTGCTTAAGTTGTAGGAACTAGAAGGAAAAGCAAAGAGGCAAATATACAAGGAAGTAATTGGCTCAACTGAAAAAATAACTTCCCAATAATCACTATTTTAGTTACAATGTGCCATTCTCTTAAGGAAAATGGCATCAATCCTCCCGTGGTCTGAGTGAAAAACAGAGATACTGACGTGGACCTTCAGTGTCCCAGCGCTATGGGAACTTTTGATGTCCTCCACTAATGGATCCTAATTTCAAGTATTTCACTGGACATGATATTTCAAAAAGTTCACTGAATATACTGGGCATATACTGGAAATCTGTTGATTTTCTTGAATAATTGGGCTTTTAAATAAGACATACACATACATTTTAAATTCTATTATCCAATATCGCAATTTAAAATAACATAGTTTTAAATATATAAAACTGGATTTTATCTTTAGATTTGAATTATTTTAAACTTCACTTTAAAACATATTTATTTATTTTATGACTGAATGTTTTGTCTGTATATATCTGTATGACAAGCATGAAATATCTGTCAAGCCTAAAAGGGGTGTCAAATCTACAGTAACTTGAGTCACAGGTGGTTGTGAACTGACATTAGGTGCTGGAAATGGAGCCCAGGTCCTCTGCAAACTAGCAAGCATTCGTGACTTCTGAGACACCTCAAAAACCTAAAATTCATGATTTTAGAAGTCTATCTGTTTATTTTTTATGTGTGAATGTGAGTGTATACATGTGTACATACTTGCTTGTGCATGAACATGGAACTATACGTGTCCTTACAAGTCCAAGGAGTCAGATCCTGTGGAGCTGGTTCAGAAGTGGTTGAGAACTGGATTTAAGTGAGTCCTTGATGCACAACCATCTCTTCCAGCCTGTTTCGGTCATATTATAGGCTAATTAAACTTAATTACACAAAATGTGAATTATTTTTTTTTGGTTACAATCTTAAGTCATAAGCCTATAAATTGTTACAAATTAACAGAATTAATTACCTGTATTAAATCTTATTCTACTCATTTGCCTTAACCATACATCAAAACCAGTAAGCTTGGGTTCATGGCCTTAGTAAAGTAATAGAAATCTATGTTGTCTTGCTTGCTATAGCTGCAGATGTTATCAAAGTTCTCTGACCTTGTCTGATAAAACATTACATATTACTGATACCACTATCTTCTTTTTGAATATATTTACTCTGGAATATTTAAAGTATGTATTGTACTCCTGAATATGTAAAACATATGTTTTATTAGATTTAATAGTTTAATTAGGCTTGCCTAGTTAATTGTGTTAATTATTCATATTGAATTTGTTTACATATATGTAATATACACACATCAACATACATGTAAATATACAGAGTAGTACCTATTTTGAAGAGTACACCATGAGATTTTGGCTTTTTCTCTGTCATAACGAAGTCTCTTGGCTTTCCAGTGAACCATCAGATTAAAGTTTCCTTTTTGTCTCTATTCTATTTTTTCCTTTACAATTTCTCATAATTAAAATGAGTTGACAGTAAAATATAAATTCAGGACTTGAACCAGTATTTATTTTCTATGAGGAAGATCATGAGTGATGGTATACACACACACACACACACGCACACACACACACACACACAACTTTAACCTAGTTGGAACCTTAATCAACAGTCTTCTAATGACCAGAAATTCCAGTGACAATAGTTTGCTTGTATACACTTAATGGCAAATGTCTTACTTTATTAACTAAACATAATTCCATAGTATATAAATTACAAGATTCTGTGCTTTCAGTCTGTTCCAGAGAACCGACATCTGTCATGGTCAGTGAATAACAAGATCACTTTCAGTTGTCACCGTGTCCCTCTACAATAGTTCTGACAGACTGTACAATGCACATAGCTGTGTCTTCTTTGCTTATCAATAATAAAACTGTCTGACATGTTATAAAATGAACAATCAAAAGACAGATTTGGACAACAAAGATGATAGTATACAAAGCAATCAAAAAGTGACTTTTTGGTAAGAAAACTAATTGAATATGTCTTTCTGTGGGAGTTATTTTGGGTAGAAACAGCTTAACTCAGGAATGTGGATTTTATTGCCCTCATAAAACTAAAGAGACTACAGACATATTTCAACAAACCTACTGAAGATAAACATATGCGTAGAAAATAGGAAACTTGGGGCACCAAATAGATCCCACAGAAGAGACCATGAAAACCAAGCAAACAATTTTTTTTTAAAAAAATTGCCTGTATATAACATGTAATCAAATATGCAATGGGTAAAATATTGAAAACTGATACATACTTAAAAGTAAATATGAAAATTCACAAATATTGATAAAAACTTCTTATATTAGAAGAGAAACCCAAGTTATAGAGTAAAATTAAAAGTTAAAAACCCAGGAGACCAAATACTTCCTTAGTGTTGCTGATACTTTTGATATAATATAAAATGAACAAAAAATTTTGTCTACTATTCTGGATTTCCCATATAGATTAATTATTTGTTAAAAATTAAGCTTTTATAATTTTACATGTCACAGGGCAGCTGTAATATATTGCCAGAGGTTTTAAGATGCCTTGACTAAGCTACTTTTCTATTGTAACTTAGTCTCCTGGTATACCACAAAGTTAAAAAATACCTTAATTGTAGTCTTATAATACAAGTTTATAATTTAAAATGTCTTGAGAGTTTCATTAATGAGTACTGATTGACATTTTTTTGCAACATTTATTCCTCTTCCTCCAACATGTTCTTTACCCTCTATTTACTCTAAATTTTATGATCTCTTCTTTTAATTATCATTGTCATTCATATGTATGTATGTGGGTTCATTTTTTCTTCCTCAGGTGTACATGTGTTTGGAGCTGATAAATCAAAATTGGATAACCTCTCAAGGGCTCACTCTTGGAGAAAAACAATTTCCTTCTCTGAATAGCCTTAATTGCCTATATTCTCAGCTAGTGGTAGGGTACTATTCACTTTCCTTATTGACATTGCTCTGTCAACTTGTGTTGTCATCAGGCAAGTCTTATTTAAACAACCACACTCTTGAAATGTCATGTGTCATTCTCCTGACCTTTCCAGAAGATCCATTCCCACAACGGACATCTTGATCCTCTGTTTCTTACCATCTCCACTCCGTCTTCCATGGTATTTCCTGAGCCTTAATTACAATGATTATCTGATAGATCTACCAGCATGATGATGAGCTCCTCACTGTCACTTTTTCTCTGCATTCTGACAAGGTGTAGATCTCTTCAATAGAGTCCTCATCTGCTGTAGATGGGAGCTTCCTTTATAATGATAACCTTGCATGATAATGTGTGAGAGCTACAATTTCTGTGGGTACAAGTGTTTATATTACATTTAGAAATTGTAATGGTTTAAGAAAACCTGACAAGCAAGATGCTGTTTTTTATAGGGAAACTTGTTCACAAGGCAAAGAAAGCTGAGGTAAAACTTTATTATTTGACAGCAAGTACTTTTTATGAAGTGTGTGCTGGACCCCTTATTACCACAGTTGTTCTTCAAGTAGGAAGGTCTGATGTGACAAAGGGACTCCTTTCATCTTAGGATATTTTTTCCTCATGTGTTCTTCCTTGTTTGTAATTTGGCAATGTATGTCAGGACTGTGTGTGTCATTGTTCTTTCTATCTGAGTACTTTCAAATGGTAATCCATTCTTGGATATATAACATGCTGTATTTGTACCCTCCCTGCTATAGCCTGATGCTGTAGTTCTGGAAAACTGATCATAAAAAGGAGACAGGATATTTATGATGATACAGAATAGTCTGGGGACAAGAGGAAATTGTGAAAATGGTATATGTTTGTGTAGCTGAGTCTTGATGCCTGAGCTGTAGTGCCTGCACTCATCCCACCTGGTAAAACTTTCTTTTATATCATAAGATCTGATAACCTTATACCCATTTGATAACCTAAGGTAAGAATAAATTACAGCAGAAAATAAACAAAAAAACCCATGCATTTTGTAATTATAATTTTGTAGTTTTCATTACTTAAATTTAATTAAATTTTGTAGTTCTAATTCTCCAAGAAGTATTTATTCTAAAAAAGCCTTCTTTCTCTTGTGTTCCCTAAGTAGAGTCACTAAAATTAGCCATAGAGAGAAGCCAGAGCCATTTCCTTTTATATCTTTTACATAAAAAATGATGATTTTTAATTATTCGTTTAAAAGTGCAAAAGATTATCAATAAAAATTAATCCTCTCTTTAAAACAGAAAAGAAAACGTGACTAGACAGTTCTTCTCTAGAGTGTCTGGCCTCTCCAGCCGTACATATTTTGCCTACGTTTATAGTACTCAGCATGAGTTCTCTCCTCCTTTTCTGTTTATTTCTTCAAGATAAAAGTGACAGTCTAGCAAAATTGTGGAATATTGTGTACTCATCATTTATTATCTTTACAGATGGCAGAATTACTGGTTTCTTTTCTCCCTTGGCAGTTTGTGTAGCATCTTCTGGTACGACAAAACTTACTGTGCAGACACGAGGCTTCCAAGTAAGGAATGACTCAATTTATCCAAGTATCCTTTCTCAAGTGTGTTGCATTCTTAGAAACACAGTCATACCTCAAGTTCTTGGAAGCAACTGGGGACAATAATGATAGCCTATATTGTTTTAGGAGTCTCTTGAACTTTCATGACATACAAAGCAAAGAGATGTTTTCCATGCTTGGCACAAAGACTTTTATCAGCTGGGCTATGGCTCTAGGGGATAGTGTTGTCCTACTTTGTAGTATAACCCAATTTAACCACAAACACATAGACACACACACACACACACACACACACACAGAGAGAGAGAGAGAGAGAGAGAGAGAGACTCCATATATACATTTGCTTTTAACAAGCTTATGAAATAATGTTTCTTTATAACTTTTCAAACATCCTTAATGTTAATTAGCTGTCCTTCCCTCACCTGCTGTATTAACCTCCATATACAGATAGCCCCCCCTCCATTTTTCTTTATTCCTCCTTCCTTCCACCTGAAAACAGTAACATTTAAATTCCATAAATTTCTCCCATGATCAATCCACCTGGTGTGAGTAGATGTAAAGTTCATATTCAGCATTTTCACATGTACATGTATTCCAGAAAAGAACAATGACAACACTTCTGTGATTCTGTAGGCAACAAACCAAATTGTAACATTCTGTTGATAGCACTACATGTAACATTTACTGATTAAGTAATGTATAGGTGCCCCTAACTGTCAATTGAATGGTTTAAGCTAAGAAAAACAAATACTTACCCCAGATTTTGTTAGGACCAAATGTGTTAAAGGATCTCTAAATTTCCAGTATTCTTAGTGATATGTTTCTCAGTAATATGACTGTATGAAAAAATTTTCTTCTGCCTGTGTGGTGAAAGAGGTCTTTTTATGACTCATAATATCACAGTGTAACATCCGTTGCTCTGGAAATGAGGTAATTAACATATGGAGCCCAGGACATTTTCAAAGAAAAGGGAGAGAAATCTGATGGACAGGGTAAGATGACACAACCACAGGGAATAGGTGACATGGGATTTCTGGGTGAGATCTAAAAACATTGATCACTGAGATATTTCTGCTTCCCTGAGGATCTTTTAGCTTTTACTTCTCTCATATGAACTACCTCTCTCATTTAAGTTTATTTTTAGGGAAATTTCCATAGCTTGAATAATTATTACCTCTTCAGAGAACTGCCATCTAGCCAATAGTAGATAACAGGTTATTACTTAATAGGGTACACACCACTGAATTTCTTGAAGGATATGTACACTAACAACAAATGTGTGCTTGTTATACACTCATGAAAAATCTCTTCCTTCATAGCCTGTTTAAAACTAACTATTCCTTGTCCTCCCCAAAAACATATAAATTGCTGACTATCCACCATCACCAGCATAATTACCTCATCTAAGCAACTTGTCCTTATGAGATTTAAATCTGCCAATACCATCTGGAGAGAAGAAGCACAATTCATACCACCACATTTCAGACACAAGCTTCATAGATTTGTTTCTATTCCAAAGAAGAAGCTCTCTATTTCTCAATCCCAGGCAAGATCAAGACACACATGATGTAGAGTCTGATCTCCAAAATATACAAAGAACTCAAGAAACTGATCATCAAAAGAACAAATAATCCTTGCTCAGATACAGAATAAATTCAGTTTTGTTATTTTAAATGTTTGGTAATGTTTAGAAAGTATGTGACTATACAGAACTGCCACACAACCTCTTCAGCCATCTGTCCACCAGAGCAGGACTTGGTCATGCATGACCATCTCCCCAGTACTTCTGATATAGAATATTCTATTTCTCCCACTACCGACAGCTATCCTAGAGTTTCTCCATGCAGAAAAACATAAACAAACAACAACAACAAAAACCCAGTGGTAAAAAACCAAACAAAACAAAAAAAAGTAATCTTGCCAGGTTTCTTTCCTTCCTTCCTTCCTTCCTTCCTTCCTTCCTTCCTTCCTTCCTTCCTCCCTCCCTCCCTCCCTCCTTCTCTTCTTCTTCTTCTTCTTCTTCTTCTTCTTCTTCTTCTTCTTCTTCTTCTTCTTCTTCTTCTTCTT
>NC_022031.1:4730178-4784277 GCF_000317375.1 Microtus ochrogaster | reverse complement strand
TCCTCCTCCTTCTTTTTCTATATACTTTTGCTTATTGGAATAAGTTGGTAGCATAGAACTATTTTTTTTAGTCAAGCTTTTTTAAAAACAAAACCAAAAGCGATCTTTTCTCATTTTATATACAAACCCCAGTTCCCTACCCTTCTCCTATTCCCCCCCACACATCATTGGGGATACAATCCTCAGAGAGGGTAATATCCTTGGGGAGTCAAATTATTTATAGGAGTTGATGAACACTTCCCTCACCCAGCTTCAATACCAGTAGAGTTAAGATACTAGAATCCTGAATTTGCATAGAGTTAAACACTCCTGAATATCAAAGCATTCAAAGACAAGATAAATCTCCAGTTCCTGAATTATAATACAAATATAATAGAAATATAAAGACACACATATTTCTACATGCATTTTGACTGTTTATTTCTATATCTAACCATCATGTATTTATGTAATCATAATTTACTTGTTTCTACTTCAGAATCATTTACACCAAAAGAAAAATTTCAATTTTATTAGCTCTTTTCAACTTCTTATATGCCAGTGACACTTTCTTAGTACTTACTTTTGAACAAAACAGCAAAATAAATCAAAGAGGAGAAATAAGATTATAAAAATTCTTATTATTCTTATATAGACACAAGAGGGAAGTCTTGCTATTCTTTATGAACTGTGCCAAAGAAACAAACAATGTGCCTCCCAAGTGAAGTACATAATTTTTCCTCAGGGTGAATGAGTAATAAAAGACAGTTGTAGGCAGCTTTAGTGCAAAAAGTAAAGACTTGTATTAAGAGAAAGAAATTGAAAATAGAATTTCATGTATCATAAAATTTGAAGAAACAAATGAAAGCAAGATGGAGGGAGGCGAGTGAGGGAAGACTCTGTTCTTCCAGAGCACATAGTGAAATGTCAGGAAAGGAAGAAAGGGATATCTGCTACAAAATTCAACTGAAAAATGGAAATAACAGGGAAGGTTAACAACCAAAATCTAATAATTATGCATTCCTCTCTTCACGTGTTCTTAAGTTCCGTGTGAGATTACACGAATTTTCAGGCAATTTGTGCTATATCCAATAGCTTTGTAATCATAAATAATTTGGTGAATCAAAGAAAACTATGTAGGTGTTTGAAGCACTACAGGATATAGAAAAAAACTATCAAAGCACTAAGAATTTATGGAAGTGTTAAATAAAGCCTAAAGACTATTAAGGGAAATGTAGATTTTGTTTTTCCTCTGAGAAGAGGAAGGACTACTTCCTTTAACACTGGTATGGAAATAGGCGTTAATTTCTTGTACATACTGATGGAGGAATACATTCAGGAAGCTGCAGTGCTGAGGAGTTGATATTTAGTTGACCTTTAATTTTGATAAATAGTGATTAACAGATATTAACCCCAGATTTAATCGTTTCTTGTGCCTTTCCTCCTTTTTGACCTGTTCTAGCCTGTTCCTTCTCTCTCACTGCCTTCTTTTTTCCTCCATGTCTCCTCTGCTCCCTTTCTTTCTTCTTTCTGCTCTTACTAATCTGATTCCTTCCTTACAAATGTCAAAGACAGAATCATGATGTGTATAGTGAAAAATGTAAAAACTGATTTAACTGGCATAGGAGGCTAGCTATTTTATCTTTATGTTGTCTATTAATTCAATTTTGTAAGTAAGAAAAAAATATCTTGTAACACAAACATTGACTCATTGAATAAGGAAAAATTAGTAACATTGACTTATATCTTTAAACTAACCAATATTTCACATGTATCAAATTATAAATACAAGCACCCATAAGTTTATTTATATTTCACATGCATATATATCTCAAATATATTACAGATATAAAATATTGTTCTTACATGTTATACATAATCTCTATAGATTGCACATAAAACTTTGTTGTATTATTTATTTCCTGGGAATTGAACCACTATAAATATGAGATAAACTCACTGCAAACCAATATCTAATCACAGAAAGTACAATTTTTTTTTAATTTTCTCCCCTAAGGTTTTACAAAGTTTCAGACAGCTTTTTGATTACAAATGGAGGCCAAAAGTACACTATTAAAAGATGCTAGCCATGTGATTCCTTGTACTCTTTCCTCATTTCTCATTATTTACACATTTGTTGCAGCCTTTTTCTTACATTATAAACTGAGATAACATGCTTACAGAACTTTCTCATCTCCATGTTGCAGGTCATCATTTCAACCTGTTAGCCAAATATGATAATGTCAATGTAGGAACAATAATTAATTATTTGTAAAGTGATGGGAACGCAGAAAAGACATGGAAAAGGAAGGGATGTGAGTGATAAAGAAATCAAAAATAATACAATGATAATATAAAAATGTTCTACTATTCAAGTAGGAATAATATTTTGATACTCAACAATATAGAATGTAGTGCTAGATCTGTATAATGATCATCTCATTTTTTCTAGGTGAGTGACTTCTAATTAGCAAACTTCATATGCTTACTTTCTCCTCTGACTTGTTTCTTTCTGAGAAATATCAAAACTTTTATAATTTAATTAATTATAAAAAGACAATGAAATATGTAAATAAGAAATGATGTGTAAGTGTTAAAAGGGTCTTATGATAGCCAGTTAGAGCACATAGCACTGCATACTCTGGTGTGCTATGGGTGAGTGGTGGGCTAGAGGGCGGTGGGCTCCATGGGTTAGTGGCTTCTCTTGCTTTCCTCTAATTCTATCATATCATGTATCTTACAAACAGCTTCTTCCACAAAGGGAATTGCTCCTATACAAGAGACTATCATTGTTCAATATTTTACCAAAATAGTAGCTATCCCATTTTTCTGAAGCCAAAAGAGAGAAAAAAATATTCACATATTGACCCACATTCTTTTAATCCAATTGTTCCTAATCACAATTATGAAGCTAGTAATAAAGGTATTAAATATTTCTCTGGACAAAATATTGCCTAGTTTTTATTTCCTGTAAACTATATGGCGTATTCCTCTATCTGAACAATCAAATAAATCCATAGTTTTTTTCAAAATACTATAGAAAAATCATATTTTCCTAAAATTGCAATTCCTCACAGAAAAATTTCAGATGGACAATACACATATCAAAAGTTTAATTCTCCTGGGTACTGAAAGTGGAATATTGCATTCTCTACTTAAAAACTGGCTGGTGACTTTAAAGTTAGAGTTATTTATTGTTTAGCTATTATAGACCGGCCCTTAAAAAATAGAGAACTCTTGTAGCCTATTTACAGGTGCATAAATTTTAAAACACAACACTTCAAAAAGCAATTTCCAACATGAATCAGCTAACTTTAAAATATTGCCACCTAACTTAGCAAGTCACAACATTTACTGAAGAATCAATATAAAGCCTGTATTAACCATAGTCTCTTCCGTGTTCCCTCAGCCTAAGAAGCCCTCAAGCATGTACCTTCCTCCTGCCTGGGGCCCTGATTACCCTTTCCATAGAGCAGGAGGTCTCAACCCTCCTAATGTTATGGCCCTGCAACACAGCTCTTTATTGTATGGTAACCCCCAACCATAAAATGATTTTTGTTGCTTCTCTATATCTGTAAGTTTGCTACTGTTGAGTTGTAAACATCTGTGGTTTCTGATGGTGATCACAGGTGATCCCTGTGAAAGGGTCATGTTATCCTCCTCCAAAAAGACTGTGAACCACAGGTTGAGGCCTGCTGCTTAGAGAGCATGTAATGTAAGAAACTTGTGATAGTGATAGTTTGCTTCTCTCCTTTGAGTGTAAACATTTTTTAAGTTTATTTTTATGTTTTTTATATTTTTTTCTGTTTTTACAACCAGAAGATATCCTTCTCAAGGGCCTTGAATATTTTTCTAAACAGTAAACAGGATACTTCTAGTTTTGATTGAAGTGTCACAGCTTACATTTTAAAGGGTGGAACTTTAAATTATATCTCATCACAAATAGGAAGAGAAATTCATTTCCCTGTTGGTAAACCAATCAGCTAACACTAGCTTCTTCTGCTTTCCTTCTCACCCAGCATTAAAATGTATTTCTACCTTGTCTTTCAGAAGAATATTCTATTGCAGTAGAACTCAATTAAGTTTTGTTTGCTGTTCAAATGTATTCGGTATAGTCTCTGCCTTGAGAGCATCAAAAGCCATGCATTACTGCATTGATTATCATATTATCTGTGATCATGAGAAAGAAAAGCTTTAATGGTCAAGGATATTGACTACTAAAATTAATTACTAATATTATAAATTAAAATGCACCAGCGAAAATTTTTTCCATCAATTTATGAACCTCTTTATTTGTGGGGGTAGAGAGTTAAAGAGAGTTTAAATAGGAATATTTTACATATTGTCCAATTCTTCAGGTAATCTTTGTTAGTTACTTATGGTTTTAAGTAGGGCAAGAAAATTCAGTGCAATGATATGCACATATAAATGCAAAAAGTTAAAAATTCAAAGAATACACCATGACATTAAAATTTTCTACTCTTGCAGCGTTTCATGTAATTGATGGATGTGACATTCTGAAGCTATTTATGTAACAACCTTAGCCATTGAAAAATGAGGCTTTGCTACAGTTTGAGCAGATAAGAACTGAAGAGGAAAGAATCCGCAATGATGACATGATAGATGTCTTTAGTGATTTGACTAGAATAGCAGACGTCCAAAAGAACACATAGCACAATGGGCCTCCTACTTGTCTTCCGTAGGAGTCAGTGTGAGAAAACTTTTCTACAGGATAGCCTGCAGTACAGCTCAAAAGTCAACATTTTAGTATGCCCAGATACTCAGAAGACTTGGAGAACCATTATTGTAACCATCACTCTGTGTTGCCTACATATGTTGCACAATGTCCAGGCGTCTGTTTTCAACAGAGAAACTTTAAGGTCACTGCCTACTGGCCCGTAGATAAAAATCTTATTCCTTTAATTCCAGAATCCTTTTTTACACAGTTTTTTGATAACTGATATTTGACAGTGGCATGTTTTATGTCAATAAACACAGGTGATATGGGGATCACCATGAGAAGCCCAATAGCCATGCTTATCTTTCAGTCCCAACAAAAATATTTTTCATCTTTATAGATCCCACTCATTTATCCCATCTCCTAACTTTCTTAACTCTTAGATACATAAGATATTCTATAGTAAAACAAATGTTCAATTATCAGGAATTTATTTGGGGTCACACCCTCTCTGAATTAATTCAATAATCTTTTTAAACCTTGTCTGTTCATTGAGGATCATACTTTTAAGAACCAAATAAGATGATTTTCCTTCTTTATAGTATCTCTTGAAATAACATATTGTTCTTATTTTTGCTTCCAGTCTATTTCCCTCCAATTTTCCCAAATCGCCTTTTTTTGAATTCCGTGTAATGTGGAGTCTGTCACATGGAGTTCTCTGTAATATGCACCTACCAGTCACCAATCAATCTCTGGCATAGTGTCACTCTATCTATTGTTAGATTATAAGCAATCATGACCCCACTCATTAAAAAATTATTTAAAATGCTATACTATATACTTCAATCATATTATTTCCCTCCCCCAACTCTTCTCTTATCCTTCCAACTTACCTGCCCATTCAATTTTATATTTATTTTCTTTCGTTCTCCCCTGGTCTCTACCTCTCTCCTCTCTCTAGCTCTCTCAAAAACAGGAAAACAAACAAAAACAAACAGAAATCCCCAGGAAAAATAGCATAAAAAGAAAACATAATAGTGGAAAAAAATGTTATAGCAGTGACCAACCAGGTTTTGATTGGTTTTAAGGTTCACTCCAAAACATGGAAGCCACATCTCTAATTACTAAAATGGTCAAGAAGCTGAGACTAGATACATCATTGATCTTTGGGGAAAACTATACAGTTATTTTGCTAAAGAAATATAGAAGTTTTATCCCATGCTTTTTCAGGCCCAGGCCAGGTGGCCTTGGTGAATTCCCGATAGAACATCCCCATTGTCTCAGTGTGTGGGTGTACCCCTCGCGGTCCTGAGTTCCTTGTTCTTGCTCCCCCTCCTTCTGCTCCTGATTTGGACCGTGAGATTTCTGTCCCGTGCTCCAATTTGGGTCTCTGTCTCCTTTCATCGCCTGATGAAGGTTAATATTCAGGAGGATGCCTATTGATCGGGGGAGGGGGAGGGAAAGGGGAGGCGGTGGTGGGGAGGAGGCAGAAACCCTTAATAAATAAATAAATTAAAAAGAAAAAAAAAAGAAATGTAGAGGTAAAATGGCTTCTAATGACATATGGCCACACACTTTCTTGACTCTGTTTTTCATGGTACTTTCATTTACTGCTAATGTTCCTATTCTCATTACAGTTTCACCCTTTTTACTTACTCATGTCAAATTACTCATATTACAAAAACTCATACTAAAAATGTCAATCATGATTATATCAACGTCTCACTATTCTTAATTTCTCATTGCAGTTAACAAAATATGGCTAGAAACAATTGAAGTCAATTTTGATTTTTCTCTATTAGTTACTCTATAAATTAATTTGACAGCAAATTCTATTACACAAACTCTGATTTTTTTTTTTTTTGGACCAGATCATTTGTTTTCACCCACCCTTTACTAATCAGAAAACCACCATAATTTCTCATGACCTTACTTCCCTGTTCTCCTTTGGTGTTACGCTGCTATTTCCATTGGCATAGCATCCAGAGCTGTTGTTCTAGAAATGTAAGTCAACATCCCAGAGCTTTGGTTCTGGAAGTGGATCAGGAGGACATCAAGGACAGCCATGAAAGCATAATAAATTCAAGGCTATCCAGGACTACACGAGATCTGGCTATAAATAAATCAATATATTTAAGTCAAATCTTTTAAAAAGCCCAGAGTGACTTCCATTATCAGTAAAGACTAAGATTTTAGCAGGACATGGAATGCCTCTGATGTCTTTGAACTTTATTTGTTATGACATTTCCCATAACACTTTCCTAGTTTCTCATTAATGAATTTTACCCCTTGGCCCTTTATTTGCATGTGCTGCAAATTTTACTCCACAGCTTCACACTTATCTTCAGGGTAGAATCATCACCTCGAGATATGCATTCACGCACTCAATCTTCTTCAGTCTTTATCAAGTGTCATCTCCTCAATAGCATTTCATTTGCAGCTGGAAGCTCCACCCCAGTACCCCTTCCTTTCCTGTGCTCCACAGCATATTTACCTGACAGTTTCTAAACTTTTCCCATTCGTAAGTACAATTTAAAACATGGAGAATCATGCCTACCTCGGAAAACATTATCATTTCCTAAGTGACCATGTATAAATTATTATTTAATAACTAAAATCACAAAATATTTTCTGTCCCAATACTATATGTTTGGATTATTTATTTAAATCCATTTATTTGCATATAGAGCTGTATTTATTTCCTCTCATCATTCCTTCTGTTATTTTTTTTTCACACAGGAAAATGGAATTCACTTGAATGTTACAGTTTGGAAATAGATACTCAAGCAGACTTTATGTTGAATAATGCTTCTCATTAGAAATGACACTAATTTTAGGTTTCCGAATTATTATATCTTTCACTGCAATTAATATTATTTAAAGTTGATATTTTAAGATAATGGAAAAATACTAGGTATTAAAAAAGAGTACAGCCCTTACTGCCTTATGCTTTAGTAGAATATATGTAAGCAATCTGGCACATAAGTTTCAACTCAAGCATCTTTACATATGATTTCATGAGCTCCTTTAATCCACATTTCTCTATGGGTTGTTCTTCCAAACTCTGAGAAGTTAAAATACTACTAATGGCAAAAAATTCCCTGCAGTAAACATTGCTGTGAAACCCCACACAGCTCTCCTTGTAAAGAACCCTTTTACTGATGAAGCATGACCTAACTACATATTTTTATATATTTCTAAGTGATTTATTGCAGAATCAAAACATTTCAACATTTAGCTGGAAATGCACATGTGTGTTTAACAAAACAACAGGGTCACTCTTGTAGGAGAATACAAATGTATTAGATATAGTTTAAAATTATTAATTTCTCTCATGTTGAACCACAAATGACTTTGGAAGCTAAAAAACAATCATTCAAACATAGCAATTTTCTGCATTACTGCTTGACTTTCTGTGGATAACTTACTTATTACATGAAAGAAAGCTGAAAGAAAATAGTAGTACTAAATTAGGTATTTTCACGCCTTCTCACCAGAATAAAGAAAGATAGTTTAGTATCTATTATCGAAGGAAAATAAATTTTCTTTGTGGCACTTTCTATAACAACAATGTATTATTATACAAAGAAAAATCTTTAGGATTTTCCTTGTCAACTGTCACCATTTATTTAGAGAGGTATTCTATATTTTCTTAAGAATTCCAATAAAATTAACCTTCTATAATAGCCAGTGCCAGTGTATACAGACATTAATACTGAGTACTTATTACTGAAGACAACATGCATTTGAGATGTAAGACTCTGAAAACCCAAGTTAGATTTGTATTGAAAGTCTCCTTCCTCAGGACTAGCTTTCATAATATTGAAAGGTGATATTCAAGCATCTGAGGTAGGGAGGCATTTAATAGTTCAACCTAACTGTGGTGCCTATGAACACAGCAATGACCGGTATAGAATTTTTTTTTTTTTTCTATTTTATTAAAAATTTCCGCCTCCTCCCCGCCTCCCTTTTCCTTCCCCATCCCCCCACTCCCCTCCCCTTCCCTCTCCAATCCTAAGAGCAGTCAGGGTTCCCTGCCCTGTGGGAAGTCCAAGGTCCTCCCCCCTCCATCCAGGTCTAGGAAGTTGAGCATCCTTCTTAAAAGTGTAATAGTAGAGCGTACATCTTGGTGATAACTATCAGCTGTCTAAGATCTGACTTGAAGTCTATCTATCACTTAGAGTAAAATTGTGCCTGGTACTGAAGACCTAGACAACTGCTTAGGGTTAGTGACTTCATGAGTATTAAAGGAGAACATACGGTCACCACTTTCATAAACCAATATAATTACTAACAACAGTCCAAGTACTTATCCTACACCCACAAATGACTGTAACTCTCACCCTTTATCAAAGAACGCTCTTTACAACAGGTAGAAACTATTACAGACCACCACACTAGCCAAAAGTCAAGGAATCTCTTTTTTTTAAGCAATATAAAAATAATCTTAGCCTGCCTCTGCCTCCCGAGTGCTGGGATTAAAGGCATGCGCCACCACCGCCCGGCTAAGGAATCTTAATATTATGGAATGTTGATCACCAATTGATCATTTGTGTGTGTGTGTGTGTGTGTGTGTGTGTGTGTGTGTGTGTGTGTGTGTGTAATTCCTGGACCATAGACTCAGAAAACATTGACAAGGTGGGTAGAAGAAGTGTAGGTCCAAGAAATTTAATATACAATTTTATCTTCTAGAAAATATAGGTAAGTTTCACTTATGATATCTCAACAATATGACTGCCTAGACAAGACCTGAAGTAATAAACATGCTAAAATAAAAAGGCAAATCTTGGTATTCAATCCTTAGACAAAGAAGTACTAGTGACTATGTACCAAGAATAGGGAAAAATAGTATTCCTGAGGGATGAATCTGCTAAGTGGATAAGCCCAAATAATATACATATGAGAAAAACTAAGTGTACAGAGCAGGTTATAATTATATATTTATGCCTTTACATACACAGACACAATTACAAATGAAACAATAAATTTGAGGAGTGAGAGTGGGTTAGGAAGGAAAGAGATGAGGAAAATTATGCAACTTTTATTTAACTAAAATTTTTAAAGCCATACATTATCAATAGGAAGTGCAGTCATTTGGAAGAAAATCATATACTCTCAAGTTTCTGTCATTTGAACAAATGGTTTCCTGTTTTCTGCTTTCTGGCACTATTTGGGAAGCCTTAAGATGTGTGACCTTGCTGGAACAAGCCTTAGGCCATTTTCATTGCATCATCTCTCTTTCCTGCTTAAAGTTTAAGAGATGTTCTCTCAGCTTGCTGTTACAGTTGACAAACCAACTTCCTGCTATGTTTCCTGCCATGATGGTAATGGGCACTTATTCTTTTGGAACCACAAGTACAAATAAACCCTTCCTTCTATAAGTCACCTTGGTCATGGTGTTTTATCACAGCAATAGAAAATTACAGGGAGCAGAACAAACACAAATCCCATCATATACATTATTCAGAGGATTGCATAATGCAAATGACCATTGTATTGCATGTATAAGGGCCTAGTGCCACCAAAGCAAACAAATACATAAATAAGCATAAAAAAATAAAACAACCCAATCATCAATATCCAGGGAAATAGCAAATAAAAAGTCATAGTAGTTCATTTATGTGTCAAATTCTACACATCATTACTGTTCTCTTTGGTATACTACTCCTTTGCATATACCTTTTATAAATAGTTGTCACTGTTTTAGAAACCCCAAGAATGTAAGATGCTGCACTTATTGTTGATTTCATTTCTTTATATATTATCTCATTACCATGTCACTGAGGTAGAAAGAAACTCATAGTCCACCCTTTGTGTCAGCCAAGTATAAAATACACATACCACACTTTGTAGAATGTTCTACCACATTTGCCAAACAAAGTCCAATGGTTCCTAGAGTCAATGTCACTTTTGAAAACTGAAGCAGTAAATCCCATTGTGCAATTTTTCTTTGTACATTTGTTCTAGCTTTATGGACTTAGTGTTCTTCTGTCCTAGCTTGTTCTCCTGACCCTGTGACAAGTTCCATAACCAAAAACAAGTTGACAAGCAAAAGATTAACACAAATTTACATATTACAAGTCATTACCAAGGAAGATACTAGGACAGAGGGCCTGCAGGAAACTGTTGGCAGGAACTGAAGCCAAGACTGTGCAGGAAAACATCTTTATAGCCTTGCTCCCAAGCTCTTATTCAGCCACCTTTCTTATGTAGCCCAGTCCTACCTGCCTAAAGATCCTACTACCAGCAATGCCTTCTTGCATCAATTAGCAATCTAGAAATTTGCCCACAGACATTTCCACAGGGCAGTCTAATGGACACATTTCTTCTAATGAGTTTTTCACATACCAGGTATTTTAGGCTGACAAAGAAGATTAACCACAGTAATACTCATCTCCTTTTATTGACATCAGGTATGCTATTTTTACTTCTTTATTATATGGGGGAAAAAGCCTTCTGCAATCCATTAAAACTTTCATTTAGTTACAAATTTCATCTCACTATCGCGAGAGGTCCTGGCAGACCCGTATGGGATCTGATGTGTATATAGGGTGATTCTTATCTTCTGTAGTTATATCAATAACAAAGTTAGTTCTATCTTATCATGAATAAATTCAACAGTTTCCATGTGTAAAATGACTCTTTCTGCATACTGAGAGTCAGTAACTATACTGAGAAGTTCTACAGAATCAATTAGTACTGAAAATGGCATATACTTGGGCTGTGAAAGGTTCTGGGTTCATTCCCAGATGAGCTCCCACATCCCACATTGGGCACCAAAATATAAGCATAAGTAAGAAAGTCCACGAAAGCCCAGAGGAAAGGACAACAAATATTTATTTGGGGAACACTCACACAATTAATGTAGAGAGCTGCCACTTTATTCCACCTTGTGGGCGCAGGGACCTGTGATAAAATTTCTGACCACCACACAAGAGAGCAAACACGCTTTCTATCGGCACTTATTTGTTCACAAATATTACCTCAGACAGCAACTTAAGTGTTGATACCCAAAAACCTATTGACTGAATGAATTCCCATAACACAATATACTTTATACTAGCCAAACTGCTAAACAGACTGTTTATGCAGTAGAGAACAGGTGATAGGGCCTTGACTTGTTAGGCCTAGACAGAGTTAACTAAACACACTGTGAACACATTCACAGAGAACTGGGGACAGGTTTTCAGGACTCTTCTGTTTGTATGCACCATATATTCCATATTGCTAGAGGTTTTAAGAGGGAGACACTTAAGATTCCTAGGGGAGGAAGTCTTCCATATGTGTATCTCACAAATGCAGTCTGCATGACAAAAGATAGACCAAATAGTGCAGAGAGATTTACAAGAAGATAAAATAATGTGCAAATTGTTCAGGCAGCAAAACATTAGCATGCTCAGAAAATAGAAAGAAAGCTTATTTGGCTAAAGCTGGGAACAGAGAGAAATATCACAGGAAAAAATGAGAAAAGTAGGATGATGTGGGAGTCTGCTGTTTTGTGTTGATTTCATTGGTTAAATAAAGAGACTGTCTTGGCCCTTTAAGAGGACAGAAAATTAGGTAGGTGGAGTAGACAGAACAGAATGCTGGGAGGAAAAGAAAGTGAGCAGAGGCCATGCTCCCTTATCCTGGGCAGACGCGAACCATGAAGCTCCGACCCAGGATGGACATAGGCTAGAATCTTCCCGGTAAGTGCACCTAGGGGTGCCACACACATTATTAGAAATGAGCTAGTCCTGGTGCGAGAGTTAGCCGAGAAGGGGCTAGATATCATGGGCCAAGTAGTGTTTAAATGAATACAATTTGTGTGTTGTTATTTCGGGGCATAAGCTAGCCAGTGGCGGGAGCTGGGTGGCGGAACACAGCCCGCAGCTTCTTCAACAGTAGGAAGGGTTGGGGCAAACCAAGGGAATCAGGCAGTTAATGAAGGCAACCAATATGTGTATACTCTCCCATATTGAAATTAAAGAGTGGTATATTACAGAAAAAAATTGTTTAGATTGAGTTTCATACGTTTTATGTATAATATTCTTTAATTTATAAAACTTACATATTATATACGTTTAATATAAAGCTTATATTTCAACTGTTTGGTAAGTAAGGAAACATGAAATATTCATCTCACTTTTTCTACAAGACATAATCCTTAAGAAGCAGTGGATAATTTTTATGATAAAGCAATATAAAAATAATCTTACCTTTGATTAACTGTCTGTAAACTACCTAAGTTTATTTAAAATACTCCAATGTCCCAAATGTTTTTAGAAAGTTGTTCCACAGAGATTCATAATATAAGTGTATTCTTTAGTTGAGAGTAACCCCACAATGCAGGCTAGGAATCAGGCTGATTAAGGAGTTCCACACAGGCTCGCTAACATGCTTTTTGATGCTATTAACGTGCTCCATGCTATCAGCCCACCTGCTGGGGTGGCAACACTCCTCTACACACCTATCTGAAAAAGCACAGGCCAATAATCAGTCTCAAAATTGGAGAATAAAACTATCTTAACATAATGAGTTAGAATATTCTCTATACTTTTATCTCGGGATAAAATTAAGAACTATTACCTCTTCTCAAATGATATTCTTCTGCAATAAATAATCATACAGGAGAAGAATCCACCTCCATTTTTTAGTTTAAAATATGCACACATACATATATGTAATAAATATAAATAAACATGATAATATATTCATAATATATTTATCAACAATGTCTATAGCATATAACTGTTAAGTACTTTATTAATTAGTATGTGAATATATAATATTGGAGAAATGTAAGTCCACATATTCACCCAAGAAACACTATGCATATCCTTGAAAGTGAAAGCATGTTTCTGGGAACTGTAAATACAAATCATAACTACATAATTCTCAGGGCAAACTAATCAAAGCATAGATAATGTTAGGATCTTTAAGATCTGCTGGAAAGGTAATCATGACATACATATTTTACTATGAATTTAGATAGACTTATCATATATTATGTTACAGTGAATTTTTTTTAAAATACCCCTAGATATAAGTGGGATATATGGATGGATATATTGTTTTATGAACTATGAGCAGTTATGATTTAGAGACCTGAAAAATATCACTATCTCTCAAGGGAAAGTGAAAGATTAATTATTATATATTCACTATTGAGACATAAATTTAATGTAATGATCATAAGGTATCAGTAGGCTCCATTATAACTTAAGAACTGAGACTTATTTTCAGAGAAATCCACTGAAAAGTGAGTCACTTTTCTCAGCTACACTGCTTTGTCTTCAGAAAATCCACCCATGAGTACCCAATGAGAAAGTGGTCTGACTATTTTAATTTTATTCAGTATACCAAAAAGTGTCCCCATGCATTAATTCTTGGAACTTTTCTATAATATGTACATATAAGAAAAGACTTTGTACATACAATCAAGGATGTTGAGGTGGAAAAAAAATCTCTGAATTATCTGACTTATTCTCAATACATATATACTGTAGTACTTGAAAGACAGAGGCAAGAGGATTAGTATATGCAGTCAAAGAAGTGTTAGCAGAAATAAGAGATTGGAGTGGGACAACAAATCCAGGAACGTGTTAGGAAAAAACACACAGGCACACATAAAGACTTGAGTAACATGAAGACAGAATAATGAGAGAAAACATTAATTCACATAATATTCAATCCTTGTAACAGCTTTTTAAATATCTAAGTATCACCAAAGAACTAATTAAATAATCCTTAACTACATACTGCTATACTTCATGCCCCAGAAATGCGGGTAGAACAGTTCAAATTTATCCCAATTTAGACTTTTAAATGCCTCATTTGGCTCCTGTCTTCCCTCAACCTTGGAAATGCTTCCTGAATCCCTTTTCCCATCAGGCTTGTCTGCTTATAAATTCACTGTTGCTGTATCGTGTTTATTCCTGAAACCTTTTAGTGAACTTGCATATGCATCTACCCAATCTTCCATTTTCATGCTTCTTCGAAAGCACATCAGAAGGAAGACCTTTCTCCCTGACCACAGGATGATACTGAGGTCCAGAACACACTATTTAAAAGTGCTTTGTGAGATGTAAAACACAGAATAAGGACAGACCAAAGACATCATATTCACTGAGCTCATTGTGCTTGGCAAAGGCACCTCACACATCTTGCAGCACTTCACCTTTCAACAGCACAATTCAGTACAAAATAACATCAGGCTCAAACACAGCAGAAGACTGCACATACATTTTAGCTAATAAGTGGCACAGATGGGATCCATGTCTGTCTCAGAAACTCGTCTTTATTCCAAAACATCATAAAATATTAATGAAGAAACACAAAACAATATAGCTTATTACCAGTGGGCTGTCAGATTACCAAGGTTATGGTGCATATCAAATGGCATATGTAGTTATGAATTCATAGTTATCTTCTTATGATTTAAGAATAAAAGCAGTGATGTTAGTGATTCCAACTACATATGCTACTAAGTTTTGAATTATCTGTCTGTAGATGAATGACACCATTAATGTTAGTTTTCAAAAGTAAACTTAATTCTTTCCTTATACAACCAGATTCAAACACTATTTTAATTCTCTGGGACCTGGTTATCTCATTTTAAACAGAACATGTTAAAGACTTTAGTAGGACATTATAAAAAATGTTTGCATTGAATAATTCATCTGTTCAATGCTATCCTTACGTAAGAAATAAATGACAAAAGAACAAAGACAGGGGCAGTTTACAGATTTGAGTTGTTAATTATAAATTTAAATGTAGCATTTAATATTTCTGTCAACACATGTTCCTTGCCACTTCTAAATACAGTTTTGAGATAGTAGCTTAGTAATTTGACTTGGATTTAATATACTTGTGAAAATTACCCAAAATGTACACTCTAACTCTTCAAATGTGTGACAGCTGGGGGTGGTTGTGGCATTATTGCTTTACTTTCCTAGACTTCTTCAGTTTTCCTCCCTTTTGTTATATTTTTTCATTGATGCACACTGAACTCACAAAGAGTTTCTCTCATTTGTTTAGAACTTCTTATAATATACGTAAAAAACAAAAATGTTGAGCTTATGGACAAAAGAAAGAGGCAGCTCTCAAGACAAGTGTCTATCATGTCACAATCTTTTCCTGATTGATAAAAGGAGAAACACCAGACCCTGCTATGGTCTAGAACAAGGCTATGTTCTTCCTAATATGTGCAAATAACCACAAGTTAGACATGGCCCAAACTTGAGCCGTCAAAGCCATTCTCCATTCTCCAGGGTGTTTGAGATGCTGATGGTAGATCCGACACATGAAGGGAGGAAGACTGCTTCTCTTGTGTGCCATGTGGAAGACCCACAGTGAAAAACAATGATAGAAGAGTCTTGGCAGAATTAAAGACAGCCATCCAGTTCTGATTTTAAATCCTTCCGGTGGTAAAAATAAAATGCCTTCCACTAACATTGCAATTTTTCATATACTGATTTGCATTGGAATTCTTTGCCTTGTAGATATAAACTTCCGGGATCATACCAAAATGTCACCATTAAAATAATATTTGCTTATGGTATCAGCACAAGTCAGAGTTTTTCTAAGATTTAATTTGTTGTATATTTTAACAAAAATTTAGTTACAAAATATTAAACTTTGGATTTTAAAGTAAAACACAAAGATGCTGTATTGTTTGCTTGGTTTGTTTAGTTTTTGGTTATTCATTGTCTGTCTGGACTGTCTGATCTTCAGGGCACTGGACATTTAATACAGGTAGCACTTTATACTCTCATACCCATGGCCTTTAGGTAAGTGAGACAACATTAATGTGCATTTCCTCTTGGTTATTATATACTAATGAAACACATCAAATGCAAATAAACTAGTGATATAGTAAATACAATATCATTAAAAATATACTATAGAGGAAGAAAAATCATCTTATTAGACTTATCACATCTACCAGTGACCTCCTAAACTGAGAATCTCCAATATAACACCCACTAGAGCATGCAACATCAAAATATTATGATGTTCCTCAATTCACCTAAAGTATTTTTTAACTTTGTTTACTTTTAATTCTATAGTTGTTGTTTTTTTCTCAGTGTGTGTATGTATCTGTTCATCACATGCCCACAGTGTCCCTGAATAGGCAAAGAGAATGTTTTATCCCCTGAGACTGGAGTGAGCACTGCTAATAAGCCGCAACGTGGTTGCTGGGAATCAAACTTGAGACCTCAGCAGTACCACCAGTGTTCTTAATCGCTGAACTACTTCCCCAGTCCATCAGTTTTTATTTCCTGTATTTCAGTAAATATCATTCTCAGTACATCATCATGAGCTTGATGGAAATTTCTGAGAATTCAACTTTTGCTGAGGTAGAGTCTCACTGAATTATTCTAGCTGGTCTTGAACTCACTCTGCAACAAGTACAAGCTCTGAGCGTACAATCTTCTTACAATGGTTTCATCAAGAGCCATGATATCAGACTTGGAATGTTAAGCCAGTCTTTTTACTTTGTTTTGCTTTCTCCTGCAGAACTTCCATATGCAGTTCAGGAGTATGTCAAATTCATTATATTACATGAAATCAAGGCGTGTGCCAGGAAGAGCATCAATGCAAAGCCTCTCCCCCTGGCCTCATTCTTCACTGCTCACATAAATGCCTCAAATCTATAGTAGGTTTTTCTAGAAGAATACTACTATGAACAATGAAGAGATATTTGAAAAGGTAATTGAGACATTAAGTAAAGTTAAATGAGTAAATGCTAGTTTATTTGCTTTTATTTCCTATTAAGATTTCGGGAAATAATACAAGAAAATATTTAAGCTCAAATTTTTCTGTGTCAATTATCAAGAAAGCAAGCATCAACTGAATTTCAACATTAACATCTTTCTTAAAAGAATTTGATAGTAACATATTTGAATTTTTGTTAATAATCCAGAGTGTTTACACTCATGCTTCCTGGAAATTGTTGATGAAGACCAGAAAAATATTGATCATAAATATAGCTTTGAATAGTGAAAACAGTGAATTAATGATTTTTCTTAAAAAATAATAATTACAATTATAGCTATACCTACAATATACTATGAAAGTCACTTTGATATTTTTCAGCCACTAATAATTAGTATGAATTATTAATTAAACTTAATGGGCAATATTTTCCTATTTCTGTCAACATATGGTTTTAATTCTTAAAAAAATATATTTAATAACAAGATTGAAAGCAAAATAACATAAATTGAAGTGACATATTTAAAACAAACAAAAAACAATATATTTTAAATGTTACAGTCATAAATAATAAATAATAATCTTCCTATGACTCTATATGTATTTATGATAGGGGTCTCACTCCCACATACCTGTCAAGCAACCCTACAATGACATCTCTTGATTAATGCATTCACTGTGTCCTGTCATGAGTGGCAACAAGTCCATAAATTTCAAATTAATTAGTTTTAATTTATTTGTTTTCACAAATATAATGCTGATTTGATTGTAAATCAGAATCATTCTTTAGTATATTAAGTAAATAATTACTACGGGTGAACTAAGAGTTCTTGTTCTTAAAAGTGTCAAATCCATTAAGAATGAATGGATTGTAAGGACATCCCGATCACCTGGAAGTTTGCCATCACGAAGAAACAACATCACTTTATTGCTATGGGACATGCCATGAGATTCCCCATTTTTGCCGAGTACTGCAAGCTTACTACTCCTTTTTAAACTACAATATTTTAAAGGTAATGTGTTAACTATGACATTTACAAACATACAATTATTTTACTGTTATTAATCATCTCCCTCTGACACCGGCGTGGCCTAATTCTCTTACCTAATTCTCCCTCTTCCCAGAGAGCCTACTTTTCTGCCCCATGTCATATGTATCCTTTTGACTCTCTGTTTCCTTCGTCTAACACTCTTAAGATCTTGTCCTAATTAAGAGATTACTGTAACATATTTAATACATATTTTGTACAGAACTTTGCTAAATGTTATCTTTGAATTCAAACAACATTCATGCTGCAGAAAATGCAAAAAAAAAAAAATTCAAGATGGGAAGAAACAAAGGAACCATCACATTCTGTATAGGAGAAAAATGGACATTCAGCCAAAGAAAGTGTTTGGAGAGCTGGGGAGCAGCTAACCACGTTTAGGCTGCTCTGTCTCTGTGCTTCCGAATAACATTCAACTGTGTCTATTGTGCAGTTTCATTTAGTTTGCCATGTTTGATTTTAAAAGTTATATTCCCGTGTTTTAGTAATATAAACACAGAAAGAAAATAAACTACAAAATGACACAAAATTTGCATTTATTATATTTTAGCCTCTCTTAATATTGCTTATTATATTTCATTAGATTTGTTATTTTATCCTAAATCTGCTTTTCTTCAGCTATCACCTGGGGAGGTGAGGGACACTAGTATTTAAACATTAGACACCGATTGTAGATGGTAGTTAAGAATGATGAATTTCTTAGTGGCAGTTCAGATTGTTAAATTGGCATATTTGGCCAGAAAGGGCAGAAGACAGCTAAAGACCTTCAAAATGAAACCTATGATCACTAGGTCATCCCTGCAAATATATGTGTGGAATCTCCAATGGTTGACTCCTAGTTTCCCACACACTGAAGCATTTGGCAAAAAGAGATGGAACTTGTTCTGCTTGTTTACTGTCACAAAGTGTTAATTCCAGAGACCAAAGCTACCACAAATTGCCTAGACTATTCCCACGGATCCTCAAAGTAGTTTTCCTGTATTTTTTCTTTCTTTTTTTTTTTTTTTTTTAGATTACAAAATGCTTTATTAACCTTAATTTTTTTTTAAATTTATTTATTTATTAAGGATTTCTGCCTCCTCCCAGCCACCGCCTCCCATTCCCCCCCCCTCCCCCGATCAAGTCCCTCTCCCTCATCAGCTCTAAAAGCAATCAGGGTTCCCTGACCTGTGGGAAGTCCAAGGACAGCCCACCTTCATCCAGGTTTAGTAAGGTGAGCATCCAAACTGCCTAGGCTCCCACAAAGCCAGTATGTGCAGTAGAATCAAAAACCCATTGCCATTGTTCTTGAGTTCTCAGTAGTCCTCATTGTCCGCTATGTTCAGCAAATCCGGTTTTATCCCATGCTTCTTCAGATCCAGGCCAGCTGGCCTTGGTTAATTCCCAATAGAACATCCCCATTGTCTCAGTGTGTGGGTGTACCCCTCGCGGTCCTGAGTTCCTTGCTCGTGCTCCCTCTCCTTCTGCTCCTGATTTGGACCTTGAGATTTCTGTCTGGTGCTCCAATGTGGGTCTCTGTCTCTGTCTCCTTTCATCGCCTGATGAAGGTTAATATTCAGGAGGATGCCTATATGTTTTTCTTTGGGTTCTCCTTCTTATTTAGCTCCTCTAGGATTGCGAATTATAAGCTCAATGTCCTTTACTTATGGCTAGAAACCAAATATGAGTGAGTACATCCCATGTTCCTCTTTTTGGGTCTGGCTTGCCTCACTCAGGATAGTGTTTTCTATTTCCATCCATTTGTATGCAAATTTTAAGACATCATTTTTAGCACTCCATTTTGTTAATATTCCATACTTTCTTCATCCATTCCTCCATTGAAGGGTATCTTGGTTGTTTCCATGTACTGGCTATTACAAACAATGCTGCTATGAACATAGTTGAGCATATACTTTTGTTGTTTTTTTTTTTTGGTATATTCCCAAGAGTGGTATTGCTGGGTCCAGGGGTAGGTTGATCCCGAATTTCCTGAGGAACCGCCACACTGCTTTCCAGTGGTTGCACAAGTTTGCAATGGCTAAAATAAAAAAAAAAAAAAAAACCACACACACACACACCAATGATAACCTTTGCTGGAGAGGTTGTGGAGAAAGGGGTACACTATATTTTTCTTAAAATGATTTTGATTTGTACCTAATTCTTATTTTTAATACCTTTGGGAAAATGAGGCAAGTTAGCACCAATAAACACTGGAAAAGTAATTCCTCTCGTTGTGAATCCAGCATAGGCAACATACCTAGGTTTCACTCTATGCCTATTTCAATCGTAATTAAGTTATGTGAACCTTTAAGAAAATCACTCTCTATTTTTCCCCAAAAGTGTAACTTTTAGCCCAGTCCAGGATTGTATAAGCTATTCTATATCCAGCACAAAAGTGACCGGGACCAGTTAAGGAACAGGTGAGTATTGTTACTGTTGCCTTTATGCTTTTAATGCATTCTTTGAAGATTTTATACATGTAAACAGTTTATCTGACCACATTGACTGTCTCCCAGCTCCCCAGGATTTCCATGACATCTCCCTCTAAGAGAATTTAAAGTTTCAATCATACTCATCATCCCTCCATTGTCTCCCAGATTCACTTGGCTTCCATATCCACCCAACTATGTGTCCTTTACCCACTCCATCAAGGTCAATTTGTGCTGCCCAGAGATTCTTGGATGTGTAACTTCCAACTGGAGCATAATCAGCTTACGAGGGGCTATAATCTTAGAGAAAACTGAAAACTGACCCCTCCTTTCCAGCTACTAACAGTTGCCAATAGCTTCTTAGCTGCAGGTATGATTTCATACATAACTATTTTCTTTAAACTGGGATTTGGTCTCCCTTAGACTTGCACAGGCCTTGTGCATGGTGCCATATGCACTGTATATTAATCTGTGTACTTCAACTGATGTGTCCAAAAGACAGTTTCCTTGTAGACAGCCTTTACCTCTGGTTCTTACATTCTTTCTGCAACATCCTCCCTTCCACAGTGATACCTGAGCCTTCAGAAGCGATGGTATATTATGCTCTATTTAGGGCTGAACATTCGCTAGTCTCTTATTCCTTATGCTTTGCCCAATTGTTGGTCTCTGTGCTAATCATCATTTATTGCAAATAGAAGCTTCTCTAAAGGGGTGAAAGATGTATTAATCTATGGACACAAGAATTATTCATTAGCAGTAAGATTAATATTATGTCCATTTGGCAGAATAGTAGTGAAGTGTCTCCTAGGGCTTGTGACCTGACTAGTCCTAGGTTCATGGCCAAATAAAGGTGATGGCTTTGGATTTTTTCCTGTAAAGTTGACCTGAAAACTAAGTAGAAAGTACATGGTTACTCCCATGTTATTTGTGCCAACATTGCACTAGGAGGCATACCTTGCCAGCCAATCATTGTTGTAGCTTCCAGGCTTCACATCTGGGTATGAATAACGTGGCCTCTTTTTGGATTTATTAATATTTCAATCCACTAAGTTCAGTTAATTTTGAACAGTATATGAAGGTAAGCAATTAGAACCAGGTCATTAGTTCAGGGTTGAGTAGAGGGGATGAGTCCTTTAGAGACAGAAAGAAGGTAGTGGAATATAGTTAATTTTTAAATTATTGTCTGCTTAATTGTATTTGGGTTTCTCAAAACCTGCTGAAACAGTGCAAACTTCTCAGTAGGGGATACTTTGAATGGTATTCCAGAGCAGATGAGACCCTCACAGAGGAAAAAAGCTTGTATTCAAAGAATATTTCAGTTATAGAAAGTGCTCATTAAGCTGTGTGTGGTGGTTCTTGCTGGAATTAAATTATACTAACATTCAGAAGACTGAGGAAGGAGAAATGTCACAAATTCAAGGCTAGCTGGGGCTATTTATTAATGCAGTCCATTGCATACTATGGAGAGAGATCCTCTATCATAGCAAAAAAACAACTCAACAAAAATGAACATAATTAAACAATGAAAGTGTAAATTAAATGCATACAATGTGGCAAGGAGGCAGTTCCATTCCTTAGTCAAGTGTCCAACATCCCCAGCACCTGCTTTTGGTTCACACATTACCAAGACTCATATTTTATGAGACCAAGCAGAGAGAATGAAATCAAGGTATTTTGGGGAATTCTTCAAGACATAATCAACAAAGCCTAAGAATAAGATCCTTGGCAGCAAGGAAGCTCACTCTGCAGTTAATCAGGAGGCTCTAAAGACCTGTGGTGCAGCAGGTTACAAGCACAACCTTGTATTTAAGGACCTTCTCTTCCTTCTCTCAGATAAATCCCTGATGCAGATGAGACAGATAGGAGTCCTTTTGTTTCTCACATCAACTGCAGAGAGTGGCCTTTCCCTACTGAGATTGTAATTTGATTTCACCAGGAACTCTCAATCTCTGTCCAGGGAGCATAATGAAAACAAAGGGTCAAACACCCATTGCCATGAGCCAGTTTGGTTTCTAAATCCCAGCTTTGAAGTCTAGAATAAGCTGAAGGTTCTGATCCCCACCTTCAAAGCCAGTAAGGATGATGATTTATCAAAGATTTTTCTGACAACACATTTTATAAGGAAGGAAAGACATAGCATTGGCCTTACTGGCTTAGAAATCTGAAATTTCCTCTTTATAGTTATTTGAAGGATAGGAATACAATCCATTCTCTAGGTAAAGCATTTGCTAATTGGGAAGACACTGAGACAAAGACAGACAGGATTTGAATAGGAAAGGGGTGCCAGGGAAGAGTTTGTACATTGAAGGTGAGAGGAATGAGAGAGTAAAATAATAATACTGGCAAAAACCCAAGAGGTATATTTAAGGGCTCCAAATGAGCCAGCTGGAGGAGATGATTTCCATGGAAATATAATGAGCTATGAGGCATAAAAAATGGAAGTTGAAAGTAGGCAGCAAAATGCATTGAGAGATGCTCCACAGAGAAGACTAGAAATGTCAGGCAACCATTTAAAGTTTTTGACTCAGAAAAGCAACAAGATAAAGAAAAGCCACAGATTTTTTTTTTTTTTAAAAAAAGGATATGTGGATATGCTTGCTGTTGAGAAATAAAGATGTGACCATCCCAGGATCCTGACTAGTATTTAACAAACACCAAAGAAGGAGATAAAGATGAAAACCATAGCTACATAAAGATTGCAGTCACTGAACTAGATGAAACACTCAAATTAACAAACTGATATCTGGGTATGTGCTCTGCTCCACTAGAGACTGGGAGAACTCTAGCCTGAATGATGAAAGAACTGCTGGAGCTACATCAAGACCCTGGAACATGAAAAAGAGGTGTGTTCAGTCATTTCATAATTCCTGTAAATGATGGACCAAGACACAAACATGTGTGGTTTTCTCCATGTACTCAGACATAAAAGAAATCGCAAGTCTTCATTAGTTCGCTACTGTCCTCTCTGAATATGCCATACTAAATCACTTCAACTAGCTTTACTAAAAACTCTTTCATACAATATTCATGTTTTAATTATACTTTTTGTTTTATATGCAAATACTCTCTTAACTTATTGGAGCAATAGGTGTGTTGCAAGAATATTAGAATACAACAGCAAAGGAATTTCAAAGGGGCAGCATCCTCTTATCTTGAGGTCAAGAGCTGCTCTGTGCACCTGTTCAAATTGTACTTTCCTGCTGTCCTCCTCCAATTGCTACTTCCGTTTTTAATTCTACATTTTGCACAGGGGCTCAGGATTTGGTCCTAATCCTTTCAATACAAAACATAATCCAAATTATAAGTTTCTCTGATTTTCTTTTCTTTTTTTTAGAATAAAGTTTGGTTAATGGGGAGAACTTAATTGATAAATTTAGTTTTGAGCCAAGACATAACTGTGTGCCACTGGCTAATTTAGTTTTCTCTATAATACGTAAACTGCAGGACAAATAATTTGGTCAGTAACACATTTACATTTCCAAGAGCCTCGACAGAGGAGATATTACAACAAAACATGCCATCACTATAACAGTTCTAGAAAATTGTAACAGGATACCTTTAAATTAATGGGTTAAAAACCAAAATTTAAACAATTCTCACCTAAGTCTACCATGAGTCTCACCAGGCTAAAATCGAAGTGTTACCTAGTTCTATTTCTTTCTGGTGACTGCAAAGAAGAATTTATATCCTTATTTGTCCAGGTTATTGACAGAATCCAAATTCATGTGAACATAGAACTGATGGGGAAACTCTGTCAACCAATCAACATCTAGTTAATGTGTGGGTGTGGCTACCTGGGGCCCAGGAAGAAAAACTGGGAGGACCCAGGTGTTTACTCTCTCTGACAGAAAGATAGGCAGATAGAAAGTTGGACCTTCCACTCTTGTAGTGTGAGTTTTCCCCTTATAACTATTAAAATATAACTGTTATTCTTAAGTTGTCCTGGTTATTTAATGGCCTGATCTAATTTGCAATATAGAACAGCGTTGCCTGCACCTGGCCTGGCTCTTTGCAGAATACTGATGCAGCCTTTACACATTCCTGGCTTTCTTCATCCCAGACCCACTCTTCTACCTTCAGTGTCAGCGCTGGTGGATTAAATCTCTCACGTATACCTCATATAGAGAACCACTCTTCCACCTTCTGGGCCAACATGGTGGATTGCCATAGTCCATCTCTCACAGCAGTTAGAGGCTTTCCTCTCTGTCAGAGTACTCTGACCACTGCTAAAGGATTGAGTGACGTTTCTTGACCCACAAACTTAATATGGCCATCTGAATATTCTTAGAAAATCGCTCATCTCAAAGCCCATATACATAGCCATATTTTCAAATCAGTGTTACTGCAAAGTAATGTTTGTAGACTCTTACGGCTAAGATGCAGATGTCTTTTGGGTGGATGATTCTGTGTCTAGGAATGTCAGTTTTTGTAAGGGATTGTTTCTCTGTAGATACAGAGGACATTGTGCAAGATAGGCTTTATTAACATATCTAGTTAAAGACAGGAATTGTTAGTATGACTTTTTCTTCATTCTCAGACAGATAAATCAGAGAAGTCACAAAAAATGGGAATGACTCAGTTTACTCAGTTTGCCTCCATTCCAGAAGTTTCATTCCATTACTCTAGTTTTTTGTTTGTTTTTGCTTGCAAGGCACTTTTTAAAAAAATTTTTATTGAGAAAAAAAGTTTCTGCCTCCTCCCATCCTCCCATTTCCCTCCCCTTCCTCCCTCCCCTCTCACCCTCCCCCCACTCCTCTCTTCCTCGCTCTCCAGTCCAAAGAGCAGTCAGGATTCCCTGACCTGTGGAAAGTCCAAGGTCCTCCCCACTCCAGGTCTAGGAAGGTGAACATCCAAACTGGCTAGGCTCCCACAAAGCCAGAACATGAAGTAGGATCAAAACCCAGTGCCATTGTCCTTGGCTTCTCATCAGCCCTCATTGTCCGCCATGTTCAGAGAGTCTGGTTTGGAGCAGGGAAGCACATATCTTAGTTAAGGGAGCCACCTTAGGGTTGGCAAGAGACTTGAACCTAGAGTGGCTCCCAGGTGCCCAAGGCAATGTCCCCAGTTAGTTCCTTGGGCAGCTGAGGATAGGGAACCCAAAATGACCCTATCCTGTAGCCATACTGATGAATATCTTGCATACAACCATAGAACCTTCAACTGGCGATGGATGGAGATAGAGACAGAGACCCACACTGGAGCACTGGACTGAGCTCCCAAGGTCCCAATGAAGAGCAGAAGGAGGGAGAACATGAGCAAGGAAGTCAAGACCACGAGGGGTGCACCCACCCACTGAGACAGTGGGGTTGATCTATTGGGAGCTCACCAAGGCCAGCTGGACTGTGACTGAAAAAGCATGGGATAAAACCGGACTCTCTGAACTTTCAAGGCACTTTTATTGACCAAGCAATCATCCTAGCTTTAAGCTCTATTTAAATCAACTATCTTTTCCCTTTGTCATTTCAAATTCCACATCATTACTCAGAGTTTTTTTTTTTCCTTTTTTTTTTTTCATTCTTTTTTGCCCCACTTTGTTTTCTTGTCTGAATGTGCTTGGAAAAGCCCACATTTCAATTTATTTACTCATTCTTGCTAGACCCATTCTATTATTGATGTTCTCTATTGCACTTTTAATTTATTTGGATATCTTTTTAGTTCAAATAATTTTGTTTGATTTTTTTAATGGCTTATAACCCTCTTTTAGAATACTGTACGATTTCTAGTTTGTGCTGAGACTTGTTTAATTTCTTGGCTGTTTCCTTTTAGTCTTGGATTGAATTTTGTCACCTTTGACTTAGGTCAGCTCATGATTTTGTCACAGTTCTGCAGCTTGTCATCCTGACCAAAGCACTGAAGTATTGGTTACTTTTTCCAGGTTTAATAAACTCACTTGGTTGGTGCTTTTCTTCCCAAAAATTCAAACAGGTTATTTATCTTATCTTACCTGTACTATTCCCAAGGTTTTGCTACTTGGTTGACACCCTAATTTCAGATTTGCCATGAGGACATTGTTGGTATACTGTCTTTGTTATACTACTAGAGTGTAGTTGGAGCCCAGCTCTGTTTATTGTGTGGCTTCTTTAGCTTTCGTGAATTCAATTTGCTACATCTTCCTTATTTCCTATTGTTTTAAAAGAAAACAAACTATCTTTTTTCATTTTAGATACCAATCCCAGTTCTCACTCCCTCCCCTGCACCTATTCTCTCTACCTACTCCCATCCCACCCCCATCCACTCCTCAGAGAGTGGCAAATTGCTTTGCTTTGGGAAGGGTTCATGTCTTTCCCTCCTTTATCTAGGCTGAGCAAGGTATTCATCCTAAGAGAATAGGTTCCAAAAAAAAAAAAAAAAAAACAGTACAAGCAGTACAAGCAGTAGGGATAAATCCTTAAATCCTGGTGCTATTGTCTGTGAGCACACAGTCTGCCCCAGCCATACAACTTTCACCCACATTCAGAGGGACAAGTTTGGACCTATGCTGTTTTCTTCCCTGTCTGGCTGGAGTTGCTAAGCTCCCATTAGCTCAGGTAGGCTGTTTCAGTGGATGTGCCCATCATCGGCTTGACCTCTTTGCTTATATTCTCACTCCTCCCACTATTCAACTGGACTTTGGGAGCTCAGTCCAGTGCTCTGATGCAGGTCTTTGCCTCATTTTTTATCAGTTGCTAGATGAAGGTTCTATGGTGATATTTAAGATATTCATCAGTCTGACTACAGGGCACCCTCTCCTGTTGTGAACCTGAAGAAATGTGAAACATAAGCATGAAAGAGAGCTAAACAACTCCTTTCATGATGAACAGGATCCAGACCAAGAAATATAATACATCCCTTAAAGCACCACAGACCTACTTCATCACAGACCCCAACTCATATTGTTTTCATTGCTTCTCAATATAGGACCAGAGGCTCCAGCACATGAGCCATGAATACGAAGCATTTCCTATTCTGACTCCAACAGGAGACTTCAAAGGCATGACTGCTCAGTGTAGAGCGCATCACAAGGGTCATGAGCATGAAAACACTCCTCATATCATAGTTCTGTCATTCTCCGTGATGAACTCAAAGGCAAGGTCACAATATTTTCAATATCATACAAACGAATTCATTCATTATCCATTCATACTCCACTGCTTCCTGAGAGCTTGCAAAGGAAATTACTGAAGGTCTGAGTCATAAATATAAATATGCATCACGGACTTCAAGATTGTTAGAATTTTATAAGCACTTAATTTTTTTTCTTCTCAACTAGAATATTATCTTCATGACAGAAGTATAATATTAAACCAAGGTATGGCCTTTAAATACATGCTTAAAAAGCTAATGATAAAATGTATTTGTTTTTTCTATCAACTTAATTCCCTCATGATAACATATTAAGCAAAAGCAAATGGCTTTTTTTTTACATTCAGAATAAAAGAAATTGTCCTGTTTATTTCCTGTTTACTTAACCTTATTTCCAATGTACTTGCCAAGTCAAGATAACATAAATTTTTAGAAACATTTTATGTGCTAATTTCACAACTATTTCTGCCCTGTAATCACACTTACTCTTATAAATAGGAAGTTTCCTGCCATAATACTTCAAGAACTAAGAATCACTAATTATTATTCTAAGGTTATGAACAAGAAGCTGGGAAATCATAGATAAATCAATAGCTAAGATCTTGATATATCAATATTAAAGGCAAGCATTGAATAGGAGAACCAAATAGTCACTTAGTAATTTTTACACCATAATCACACACATTTTTTTGAGGAAAAAATGCCCATTCTAGTCCATGGTTCATCAAATCATAATTGGAGACACTAAACTGACTCAATGAAAAGATTTAAAATTTTAGGCATTAGATCAGCTCCACTGTCTCAATGGGTGGGTGCACCCCAAATGTGTAGTCCAGGCTGGCCTCGAACTCCAGATCCACCTGCCTCTGCCTCCTTCACCGGCCTGCGCCACCAGAGCCGGTAGCTGATCTAGTGGGAGCTCACCAAGGCCAGCTGGACTGTGACGGAAAAAGCATGGGATAAAACCGGACTCTCTGAACAAAGAGGACTGATGAGAAGCTAAGGACAATGGCACGGGGTTTTGATCCTACGTAATGTGCTGGCTTTGCGGGAGCCTAGCCAGTTTGGATGTTCACCTTCCTAAATATAGACGGAGGGGGGAGGACCTAGGACTTACCACAGGGCAGGGAACCCTGACTGCCCATTGGACTGGAGAGGGAGGGAGAGAGGAGTGGGGGGAGGGGGAGAAGGGTTGGAGGAGGGGGGGAAGGGGGGGAGGAGGGGGAGGGAAATGGGAGGCTGGGAGGAGGTGGAAACTTGTTTTTTTTCCTTTTCTCAATAAAAAAAAAAAGAAAAAAAATTTTAGGCATTATGTTGTTTGTTTCTTTTGTTTATAAGAAAGGATCTTGCACTGTGGTCTTGTCTGGCCTTGAATTTGGAAATCATCCACTAGAGTGCTAGGATTACAAGTGAGATTGGACATGAATTAATTTTAATCTTCTTATAGTTTGTCTGTTTTCCTAATGGGTAGCTTTTTGATTGATTGACCACAGCCCTCTCAGATGTTATAGCAATGAATATGTTGTCTTTAATGTTGACTTGTTGCAAATTGGAATCAGTTAAATAGGAAGTCTCACCGGAAGAATGGTCCTGATTGTCTTAATTAATGTGAGAAGACGCATACCAAGTGTGACGTGCACCTTCTGTAGAATACAGAAATACAGATAGACAGGACAAGCAAAGGAAAGACTCCCTGGAATTTGCTTATATGTAATGTCTCCTTCCTTCCTCCCTTCCTCCCTCGCTCCCTTTCTCCTTTCCTTCTTCTTTCCACTGACCTCACTTCCCCTCTGACAAATGCTGATATCAGAACCAGCATTTTCAGATATACATTGTGGAGTAAAATCAATACAATTCCAGGAACTTTTCAGGTTTCTGAAACAGATTGGGACTATTGAAGTACCCAACCTAGAAACTGCTGGTTCCTTAGCTGAAGGAGGAAGGTCATTGGTTGATTAAATAGAGAAGCTGCTTGCCCTGATAGGTTAGAATGTAGGTGGGAGGAGTGAACAGAGCAGAACGCTGGGAGGAAGAGGAAGTGAGGTAAGACGCCTCAGACAGAGACTCAACAGCTCTCCTCTCGGGCGCAGACGCCTCAGAGAGACACGATGCTCCACTCTTAAGGGCAGAGGCGAGAGCTCTGCTCTCTGAGGCACACGCGATGAAGCTCCGACCCAGGATGGACGTAGGCTAGAATCTTCCCGGTAAGCGCACCTTGGGGTGCGACACACATGATTGGAAATGGGTTAGTCCAGGTGCGAGAGTTAGCAGAGAAAAGGGCTAGAGCTAAAGAGCCAAGCAGTGCTTAAATGAATACAGTGTCCGTGTAATTATTTTGGGTAAAGCTAGCCTTGCGGGCAGCGGGGTGCTGGGGACGCAGCCCCGCCGCTCCTATTACTACACTTAGCTGCCTAACTGTGATGTAGCCATTGTTATTTTAACCTATGCTGACTAAAAAATCATATACATGTAAAATTTATTATTTCTTTATTATTTATTCATTTATATATGAAATGTATATTTTATAATTTTTAGAACATGAAACATATATTCATATATATAATTAACATAGTACTGTACATATATTAATATGTACACACATATAATTATACAAACACACACAGGAATCTCATTGGTCCTATTCCACTAGAGCAATGGTTCTCAACCATACTAATACCAAAACTCTTTAATACTATTCTTCATATTGTGGTGATGCCCAAAAATAAAACTAAGAAACAAGACAATTATTTTGCTCCTATTTCAATACCTATGATGTTCTACTGTTGTGAATTTTAATGTAAATATATGATATGCAAGATATCTGGTACATGACCCTTGTGAAAGGGTTGTTCAAACCTAAAGTGGTCTTGACCCAAAAGTTGAGAACCACTGCTCTAGAGAACACTAACTTTATGATGACAACCAACTATATATTAATACATAAAATGAAAATTATTCTTTGATAAAGCATTCCCTTTAATAATACACCTGCATATTATTTTACATTACTTAATTTTATTTTTCAATAAAAAGCAATTTAACCTACAAAATTGATTTATTGATCTCATTAATAGAGCACCAATAGGTAAGATAAATCTTATTCTACAATATTATATACAGTTTATCTAAGAAATAAGAAACTTTCTAATTAATTCAAACAATGATGAAAAAGAACTCATTATATATTACAGAATAGGAAATTATTAAACTATATTTAAATATGATTTTATTTTAAAGCATTCATAAAAAAACAAACTTTAGAGATTTGTTCATTGTTTCTGTTTTTAAATATTACTAGATCAGGATTCTGTTCAGTCCTTGATGAAGAATCTCCTGCAGCCAGTGGACCAGCATGGGGCATGCCTTTTGGTACCCAGAGAGAACTGCTGCCAGCCCAGCACTTGTTCTCTTTTGCTCCCACACTCCACACCTTGAGTTTGAAGCCCCGTTCCTGTTCTCTGAGTATTCCCCTTACAATAAAGAATAATCTTGGAATACTCTTTTGTAGCTATCTTGGGATTATTTGACTCTTGTTTCCCCCAACCCCATCCTTTACATGTTCAGCTTCATCTGGTGCCCAACACCAGGGGAATCAGTTCACCCTTTCTGGACCCCTGTGGTGCTCCTGGTTCACCAGCCATGTGGTGTGTGGTGGATTGGACACTGATACTCCCCGCCTGCAGCTTCAGCCAGCTGCTCAGTGCTTCTGGCTCATGGCCCACATGATGCCACCTGCAATACCCTGCAGCCCATTGACTAAGTCTTGGGCTTTCTCCTTATTCTGATCACCAACTCTTGGAATTGCTTTGATTGTCTTTCATAACTGCACTTAAGTTGTTTTAAAAAGCATATATTTCAGTATCTAACATGCACAAAAGCAAATTGGGCCTGTCTGCTGCTGCTTGCATCTCTAGGCCACGTGGCAACTGTGACATCTGTTGGCCAGTAACAATTTTTACATCTACTCCAATTCACTGTCTTTTTCTTAGGACATGGAAAATCTGTAAAACTACAAAAATGCCCATAACATAACTATCCAGGAGTTCAATAATTATTTTTCTTATACTATGGATGGTATTTTGCAAGGCTTATGTGATTTTCCTTATACATCCTCTTATTTGATTCTAGGGATTAGTTTTGTTTTTTTTGTATTATCTCATTAAAATGGTATGATAACAGAGCAAAAAATGAGGCAATTTTAGAAATTTACAGTCTTTACAGACTAATAATAAACAGCTAGTTGGGAAAATCAACACTTTGGAGGTGGATACCACTAATTTGATGGACAGAATCCAGTTAGTGTTGGAGAGTGCTGAGATATTATTTGAAAGAATTCATGCTGCTAAATTTAGTAATCAGGATGCGTTGAATAGTTATGATAGATTAATGGAAAAGGTATCTCTACAGGAAGTTAATATGCATGCCATCAAAACTGTGTCCAAGGATGAGACGTTATCTATACTGGAAAAAAATTCATACCTTGGAATCCTCAATGAGGGCAGTAGAACAGAACACTGATCAGAAAGACCATCTGACACAAAGTACCCTAAGTTAGTCAAAGAATAAACCTGTATGTATACATGATCTAAAAGACATTAAACAAGCAAAAGGAGCTTATAGACTACATTCACCATTTTAGGGAAATGGTGAAAATGTGGGATTCAAGCAAAAAGGCCATCCCACATAATATACTTCAATTAATGTAAGTGGTCCTAGAAGACAGACCTCAACTGCTTTGGAACTGCTATTGAAGAAAAAAGGCAAATATTTCAGAACAACAGGGGAAAGCAAAAGAATTTGAGAATTTCCAAGATCAAATTCATAGTGGGGGCAATTACTCTGATCCTCAAGACCAGACTCACTACAACAAATACACCGTGTCCTTATTTAGCTAGCACAGCATCTTTAAATACTTGAGACAGGATTCAGGAACTAGAAAAGAGAATTGAATCATATATTAGGGTTAAACAGGGCCAAGGAGAACGCTTTAGTGACTTTTTACAAAGATTAACTAAGACTGAACAATTAAGAATAACAGACCCATAAGCTAGAAATGTACTTATTGGATCTTTGGCCTTTGAGAATGCCAAATTAGAATGTAGAAAGATCTTTCGGCCTTTAAAGATCAGATCAGCACCAATAGACATATGGATTTGCATACAGTGAATGTTGAAACATTTGACTGTAGTACTGAGGTTTGGGTAGGAGTGGCAATTTCCAGTGGGGATCCTCTTTCAGGTAATTACCTTTAAGAGGCTGGACAAGGTTGGGGCATGGCTTTTTGGGTACCCAAGGAAAACCCCACCTGCCCATGCAGCTCTTGCTCTTTCTTGTTCCCATGTTGTACATCTTGAGTTTGGACATCCTCCCTAATCTGTTCCTGTTCCATGAGATTTTTCCCTTATAATAAAGAATTATCTTAGAATACTCTTTTGAATGTAGCTTGGGATTATTTGGCTTATGCCACTACAACCCTCTCCCACTTTTATGTGTTCAGTTTCAAATGCTTATTTTGTTAATTCAGAAAAAGAATAAATTAAGGTAAAATTAATGAGCAAAAGTCAAAAATTTTGATGAATATTTTCAGACACTAAAACAGTATTATTTAGAAAAGAATTAATTTTGGTTCTACATCAATTATTATGCATCAAAGACAGTAAAGGTGATTCTTGCCTTTGCTCAGATGAAAAGAACTCAGTCAGCTTTCTTTTAAAATTTTATTATATAAATAAAAAATAAATGAACATATTTTATCTGAATGAAATTCAATATAAATTTAAATATTATATTTAAAAAGGCAACATCCAAACAAGTTATTTTGTTCATACAAAAATAAATAGGACTAATTTTATTTGTGTAAAACTAAGAATCTGAAGTCACAACACAGATAGATAATCAGTATCAGAATGATATATAAAAGGCACAAGCTCTTTATAATATAGAGACTATCAACAGACTATCCTTTTACACACTAGTAAAACTTACTGAGTCATCAAAACTACTTAACCAGCTAACTAATGAGATAAAGATGAAATCAGACTAAGGGACTAGGGAGGAAGTGGAAGGGGATGTGTAGAAACAGGAAGGAAGAGACCAGGAAAGGATGATCAGAAATGAATCTGATAAAAGCACATTTCATACATGAAAGTCCATATGAAAACCACTTCTATAAACAGATAGAGAGAGAAATTGGAATCCCAAACTGATTATCTACTGTATATATTTGCAGGAATCCAGAATTTAAAAGGACAACTATATAGACAGCTATAACATAGCTATAATCTATAACTAGTGTCAAATGGTTGACTATATGAAAACTGAGATTATGAGAAATACATTTAATCAACATGCTTGCTTGGTATCATTTTGAAACTCAGCAAAGCAATTATAAGATTCCATTTCTATGGGATTCTGTCACTACCCTGGTTGGTCACTCTAAGTTGCTTGCAACAGTAGCTACCAAGAGTAGAACCACACTTCCTGTCTTCCCTTTTTTATGAATAATGTTCCTTTCCCTACTGAGGCAAGCTTTTTATAATTCCATGTGATCTGACCTTGTGACTTGACATGCATTAATTTATGCAATGTATTTGAAGTAATCCTTCTAGAGTTGAGAGTCTAGTTGAAATGGGATGGTAAGTTCCTACCTTCTCTCCCATAGAAGTTGCAGACAATTGTGCTATGAAGTAACCATATGAGCCATCTAATAAGCAGGTCACATGAAGAGAAATAAGGAGGGCACAGATGAAGTTGCAAGCAAACCTCCTGATGACAATCAATGAGAGTGACTGATCACACATGAGACAAAAGAGAGGTAGTCAGTGATCACAACACAAGCAAAAGGAACTCCAGTGTGTTGAGAAAGTGTGATCTAGGCTAGCGTGTTACACAGAAGAGGTAACAGAAATGATCTGTTAACTGTCCTCATTCAATTTCAAACTATCCCCAGGAGACATCAAAGTCACAAACACGATCTCTCTTAGGCACTTGTTACAGGATTAGAATAAAATAAAATATATGGCAGGTATTTAATTCAACATAAGTGATTGCTCTGTCTCCAGCTCTTTGGGAGATACAGTGCCATCAGTTCTGTCTATACTGAATGCAAACTGGCAACTGGCTAGACTAGTCTCTGGAGATGAAATAGAAAATAAACACTCTGCAAATTAGGATCCCGTCATTCTGTTCCACACCCTGGCAAGAGAAGTATATAGCATCTTATCTCTGCTTCATCATAGGTTTGACATCCTATATTACATACTTTACAAACTGTTGAGAACTGTTGATAACTGTAAAAACTGAAAATGACATGCGAATTAAAAACAGTAGTGTCATTAGTAAAACAAAGTAAGCATAACTGAGTGAATAATCTGGAAAAACACAGATCTAAAGGAGAAAATAAACAACTATGCTCCCTCAATGTCCAAATAATAATTTGACATATTCTCTCTATAAACTAATTACAAAACTACCCTGAAGAATATTCTACTCTGATTTCAAATTGAATGCTGACTGAGTACCCCTGTTCAAGGAGCTTAACATCTTTATGCCTCATTTTACTGAGCAATTAGAATGATAATACATTTCCCTACATGCACCACAGGAAACTGGTTCCAATAAATGAGATAATATATGTGAAAGTGCTTTTGAAGACTACCTAAGAGGATAGTAAATGACACAAGAGAAAAATATTAGACACAGAATACAGGAGTTGGAGGGGAATTCCGAGGTCAGGCTATGCTACATTTCCTCTGTATTATCATCCACTTTTGCTTGACCTACATTGTAAAGGCAGGTCATTGCATTCTCAGACAGCTCTAATTATTAGTAATGAACTTAAATAATCTGTGACCTTGTCATCGCTAATCTTTGGCCTTATCATTTTTTTCCTCTGCAACCTGAGAGGACATTTCTATTCTTCCTCTTGTTCAATTCAGCACAAAAAAAAAAAAGCCTTGTCTGAGAAACTAAACAAAGGCACCTGATCACAGACCTGAAAATGCATAGTAGTAAATTTGCCTAGAGAAGTCAGACATTTCTTTCAATAAATTAATGTCCTTTAATGCACCAAAGATAAAACACAAAACCCAGCAAGATGTTTTCCTGGGAGCACCAAGGGAGTCTTCCCAGATTAAGTGTCTCTGGAACTGAGCTTTGAATGATGGTTCTGTACATGCAGGGAAGATCTAAGAAGGGAATTTTTGAAGAAGGTAAACAGTGATACTCCTGCAAAGACCAGTTCCCAGCATCGTGCCAGTAAAATGCTCTTACACCGGCAGTGCCTTTTTATTTAACCCAGATTGGTTATCTACTTCCCTGTGACCCACAAAAAAAAAAAAAGCTGCCAGTTTTTTAATGCGTTACAGATATTAAGAATAAATGTAAAACTAAACTAAGTGTTAGACATTTAGTATTGTGGGAAGGTCTTCCCTTTCTAACTCTTTGGAGGCACAGAAGTTGTAGAGGGGCTTAAGGCTATATAAAGCTTTGAAAATAAAAATAACAAACATCCAGTTTTATATTGAACTAGAAATTGTACAGCATGGCTGTGCTCCATTCTTCACTTTATTTAATATTACAAGTTAGAAATAGAATAGTGTGTTTATTCTATTAAGTTTTCAGTTTTTTTGGTTACAAACAGTGGGCCCAGCTGAATGAAATATATTGACATGCAATCTTTATCACCACATATATTACTTATCTTTATTTTAGATATTTGAGATATTCCAGACCCAGAAGAAACACATCATTTTTATTGATTCATGAAAACTAGTGAGTACTTTTAAGTGTGTGTGGGGACCATAAAGAACCCCAGTGTCACAATATCCATATACTGAGCAACCACAGAACATAGTTTTGGGAGTGTAGCTATCTTAGGTACCCTGCTCAAGTAGTAAATAAAATGATGATGTCACTGTCAAAGTTTCCTTCTGAGTTCCTGCACTATTTATCTAGTTACCTTCCAGTGTTTATACACAGACACAACAACTCTGAATGCATGGGGAAAATATCAACATGTATTTGAGGAGCTTACTTTTCAGCCTCAATTTCTTTATACATTATTGACTATCAGAATTGTGAAATGGCCAGTGTTACAGCATTTTTAATATTAATCCATATTTCTAGTTAGTCTGTCTTTCCTAGAAACTGTTCATCATAACACACCCATCTAGGAATGATAGCTCACTTTTTTACAAAATAAATTACCCCAAAATGAATTATTTTGAATGCACAAAACTATACATGTTTAAACATTATTGTCCTTGTAGAGTATTTATTGGAAAAATTCTTTTTTTATTTTTTTTTATTTTTATTTTTTTACAAATAAGTACTATTTATTTGGCTGTCTGTGCCATGGTGGGTACAAACTATATTCTCTGCTCTGTGGAATCAAAACCAAACCAGAATAAAAATGAACAAACAACTCCCCACCCCAATCCCAAGAAAGCAGCAAGAAGGAACGCACGAAGTCTTACAGAGCATACCGATTCCAAGGGCACAGTGTGGCACTCCTGACTCGGATGTGCACTCAACTCTGCTACCCACCTCTGGCTCCATCTGGTATTTATGACCAGACAGGGACCCAGAAACAGTCAAGCTACCAAGTACGCAGTCTCAGTTACATTTCTGCAGCTGTGACAAAATAACCTGACAAACCCTACTTCAAAAGGAGGAAGGGTTTGGCTTACAGTTCCAGGGTATACTCCATCATGTCAGGAACCCAAGACACCAGAAGTTTAAGGCAGCTGTTCATTTTGCATTTGTAGCCAAGAAGCAGAAATTGATTTTTGTGTTTGCTCACTAGAGTTTCTCCTTTTGATAATGTGGGGTACCAATCCAGAGAATGGTACTACCCACAGTGTATATAGGTCTTCCTTCTTTGGTCAGTCTACTAAATATAATCCTTCCTAGGTATATGTGTGAACTCATCTTCCAGGTGATTCTAGATCTTACTAAGTTGAAATTTGAGACTAATCATCATAAGCAAGATATGTAACCATATAACAGAGAGCTCTGGGGAAAAGAGGAAATAGGCTTTGGACATAGCTTTCCATTGCTTACTTTCCTGTAATTTCTTACTGCTAAACAATGGGTGATCACAAACCAAGCATAATGCCATTTTCTGAGCTGGTATGAAAAGGCATATGTTATCACTGATATGATAGTATTTATGAAAATTTACAAAATTAAATAGATTTCCTGCTGTGAACTTTGAACAATTTATGGCTTCACTTGGAATCTTCCTGTCCCATTAAATGATTAACAGGATCTGCAGTTCTTGAAGGTGTCACTGTTCCAAATATGGTCCAGGCATAGTCTGCTGAAACTCAAATTTAGGTGTGCAAAAACAGTAAAATCCTGAATAAATTTTCTTCTGTAATTTTGAGATTCAATTATCTGTGACCTAATGTTCCATAAAGTAACTCAAGTGGAATGTGGGTCTCACATAACTCTCTGAACATCTAATTAGCTTTACTGGCCAGGTAATTCCTTTTTTTCTTTTATTCTTTTTTTCTTTTTGCCTACTAAATGTTCTTTATCCAGAATAGTTTTATGTATATTCAAACAATAACTATAAAATCTGCACATTTTAAAAGCTCAGTTACAAAGTCAAAAGCCTTTGATAAATATATGTTCAGACATCATTTCACTCATTCCTAAAAAGAATGCCCAAGAATTGCTAGTATTCCATAGAAGCAGAAGTGGAAATAAAGACCAGTTCTAGGTTCACATGTTTGCAAATTGCTTAAGAGTTTCTTTCTTCAGTGTCTTAATTTTAAAAATGTGAATGGTTTTGTGGTATTATTCACTATAGTTGTCTGAAAATTAAGCAAGTTGATTTATTTAAAACCCATAGGGAAAAAAAAGTGAATTGAGACATATAAAGGTTAAGTAATTTGCTAAAAGTTGTTTTCTCTATAAATACCCTTCCTAATTCAAAAGATTTTCAGTTACTTAGTTCTCATTGCTGCAAGATACTTTTTCAGATCGTACTTCTCATACTGGGCTGCCTTGCCTTAGTCTTACTACAACATTACATACAAAGTTTTGTCAATATCCATGGGAAATATGCCTTTTTGTGAATAGAAACAGGGGAGTCAATTGTGTGATTGGGGTGCAAGGTGTGGGGTAGAGGGAAGGTGGGGGCAACTGGGATGAGAGAGAGAGGAGGAAACTGCAGTTTGGGTAGATAATATTAAATAAATTTTAAAACATATTCAAAAAATATTATTTTAATAATGAAGTCAATATGAGGAGGTCAAATAGAGTAGAGACCACTCTAAAAGCCATCAAGACAGGAAGCAAATCCCTTGGAAATAGTTTTATGTGAGGAAATACCACATAATATAAATTGTTATTCCATACAATGACCTTTATCTAGAATTGATTGAAGAACAAATGTGAGTTAATAAAACTGTTAAGAATCAAAGAACAAAATTTTCCCCAAAACGATGACAATTCTGTTCAGAGAGCAGAAATGTCATTCTTAGTGCAGAAAAAGTATATTAGGAGGTGGATCTGAATATAATTTTATACATAACTCCTATCTTGCCTGGAATACCAGCAAACTTTCCACTGAATAAAACTATAACTGAAAACACATTACTCAACGACAGCTGACAGATGTTGCTAAACAAGGCAACACCTCTAACCCTTGCCAGCCTTAGTGATAATCATACTTTCCCGGCAATCACACTGACCCTTCACCGACCTGACCTATGAAGACCCATGGTTGTGTTAATGCTTCTTCTCCCATGACGCTGACTACCATATGATACTCAGCCATGTTTTTCAAAACAGTTCTAAGTGAAACTCTACACATAATAATAATAATTTTGTTAAATGACATCCTTGTTTATGGTTCTGATTATTTTTTTTAAAAAGGAAATGTGACTGTGGTAAAATATATTTAATATTATATTTCCTTATTTCCATTCAAGTACTTTTGAGAAATGTATGTGTAAAAGTTTATATGGTGTGTATTTTAAAGGTAGTATTTTCTAATGTACAATTACAATCAGATTTTTATTAATTCACTTTTACGCAAGTATTTTATTGAATGTTCATTCTACTGGAAAATACTTTCCACTGGACATGAATAAAGGAATGGTTCTTTGTTTTTGTTTTTTGTTTGTTTCACATTTTAAAATTCCAGGTGTTTACAGAAAGCCAAGTTCCTAAGTTTGTTTATCAAAAGCCTCCACATAAGAGCTTTACTAGACATTTCTACATAGACATACCATGAAGTCTGTCAGTGATTCGAAGTTCCGGTTATTCATAATTTCTTCTCAATTTTGAAATGTTGCATAGAGATAATTTACCCCCTGTATTGATCATGAGGTTTTTCCATAAATTCATTAAATTTATGTTAAATGCATTCTTTGATCTGAAATCCTCCTTATTTGATTGTCTTAAAATGGTTGTATAAGCAGCACTATTCTGTGTGTACTCCTCAAGATCTCCACTTCACAATTTACATTGCCTGCCTGCACTCTTGGGACAGTCTTTTATGGAACTGCTCTTCTTATACATTTTTTCTCATTTTATGTGCAGTTTATAGCTATTTAGTATTCAATTTGCATTTGAAGCAACAAAATGTGTGTTCTGATATAAAACTTTCATGTCAATATTAAGAATATATCCAAAAGTTAGTATAAATACAAAAACAGTAACGATGATGTGATTTCCTAATAATGTTAAATAATAATATACAAATAGATAGAAGTTTCTCTCCGTGATCATAAATATGGCATACCAGAATAAATTGAAAATGTGTAACAACAAAATAAAATTATGACAGCTCATTTTATGTGACGTTACACGAATATTACTTGTAAAACAGATGAGTGAAAGCGTAGGAGAGGACTGATAAGTTCCTTAATTTTCATATATCAGGTGGGGATGATTTTTTTAATATTAATAGAAGACTATACAGTAAATTTTAAAAATATATAAAACTAAATTGGTAGTATGTTCAGAAACAGAAGATAAAAATGCCCATCACATTTCTTCTAGGCATTAACATGGGAGTGAAAATATTAAGAAAGCATTAGGCACATAAATGAAATAATCAAGAAAACATTTAATAAAATTTTTAAAAATACGATATTAAACCTTAGAGAAATTTATTTTAAAACAAGTTTGGTATAATTTAAAATTTTATCATTTACTCAAGAAAAAAATCAAATTTACAAAAAAGAGAAAGGAAGAAAATAAACCACATATTAAAATGGGAAATGTCCCCGAGCCTGGGCTACATAGAAAGTATAAGGGCCACCTGCCCTACAAACTGAGACCTTGTTCTTAACAATTAAAGAATCTAATTCTTAAAATTAAAAGCAAGATCAGAAAGTAGGAAATAAAACAGCATTTCAAATATGTTTGAAAAAGAAAATGGACTAACGCAGCCATGAAAATACAAGGCTTTGCATATTATGAATCAAATTCAGCTATATGTAGCTCAAAACACAGTTGATAGAAAATATCACACAGTAACAGATATTTGGTCCAGCAGATGATGGCATCTGCTTCATAAGCCTGTTGATGTGAACTTGGTTCCTGGGACTCATTAAAATTGGATACAATACTAACTTCACTAAGTTTCTCTCTGACCTTCACATACACACCAGCATATATTCCCACCCAGACATCACACATACACACACAGAAAAACGTCACACATCTTTCTCTATCCTTTCCCCTCCCAATCTCAGCCTCCCCTCCTCACACACACACAATGACAATAAATTCAAAAGATTAGAAAATTTCACACAATAAGGCTAAATGTGTACATACAAAGACAAATACATGAACTTCATATAAAATAGATTTTTAAAGGATGTTTATGTAGTGTTGATCTAACTAGGCCATAATAATTTTTCTGCCTCAATTCATTGACCTGAAACACAGTGACAATTCACTAACACTGAACGAAAGGGATTGAAGAAGGTCCCTGTGAGCAGATGAACAGTGGAAGAGAAGTCACATGGTTCCCCAGAAAGACTCTTCTCTTTAGTTTTCTTTGCTTATTCTAAATTTCATACTGTGTTCCTCTGAGACCTGTTGAAGACTCCACCTGTACCAGTTTTGTCCACTGTAGAGATGCCCTGCATATTTTTCTTTCCGAATGGCAGGTAAACCCCATGAAAGGAGTCACCACCTGCTTTCCTCCAGTATGTCCACCCCTATTCCACCACCAGGTCCTTTTCAGGCACTGGCAGGAATTTTGTTAGGTGGACTCAACTATACATGAGTGTAGCTTCTAGCCAACTCAGGAAGATTATAGGAAGCAGGAACAACAACAAAGATAGAAAATATAAATATAATCATGGCACATTTCCCCCGAAATAAAAGACAAACACACGGGAGGCACAGTAAACTTAGAAGTGTTGGATACTTTGTGACAGTTTTTGTTTTGGCTAACTACTTTGATTAGCTCACATTTTCATGCTGACAGAACTGTTTATATTGGACTTTATTTTACTGGGAATGAAGACATAGGGGTGTACAACTATGTGTCTACTAAAGTCATTGAATAGTGAGATCCTCTCTGGAGAGTCCTACTCTAAAGTCTGAGTTGCTGAGAACAGCAGTGTCGAAAAAAAAAAAAATGAAGTTCTAAAGTGATGCCATCTACATGGGAAACAGAAAAAAAAGAGATCTCCTGAGTAAATTGGGAGCATGGGGACTGTCAGGGAGGGGAGAGGCAGGTTGGGGAGCAGAGAAAAATATAGAGCTCAATAAAAATCAATAAAAAATAAAGTGATATCATGTCCACATGATTACTATTCATTGAAATATCTAACATATGGTTTCAGATAATTTTGACTTAATAAAGATACTACAAAAACTCAAAACAAGTGTGCTAACATTCTCTCTTTTTTTTTTCTGCATTCACCAAAGTATCACAGTAATTTGACAAGGCTCAGGGGGTCCTAATTGGCAACATTGTCGATACTACAGCTGCCATTACACAGATCATCCAAATGCCACAGATAAGTTTTCTCAGTTCTAAAAAGAAAGCAAGCTGCCTTCCCCCCTTACATTTTAGGAGTTATAGTTATAGTGAAATAAAAATGGTGTCAAATGTGAAGTCAAATGCTTTCTAGTGCTTTCTTACCTGTCATGATGCATAAGAAAGCACTCTTTCAACATCAGCCCATTTAGAACAGTAAGAACATATTTGCTATTGAATAATTAGGCAGAAATGTCTTTGCAAAGAATAATAATATCACCAACTAATATGTGAACAACAAGCGATCCAAGAAATACACTTTTCTGTGGTAGGACTGACAGACGGGCTACATTAAGACACACAGGTTTCAAAGGGGCACTGGGCTGTTTGGCAGTTTTCTATTACTAACATTTTATTTTTAATTTTACTAATGGTAAACCTGTAGGAAAAAATCTAGAACTGCACCTAAGAGGCTGGAAAATCATACTTACATAAGGAGGATCAGTACAGACAGCAGCACTGAATGATGTCTGTGAGCTGTAAGGTTACTTACAGCATCTGTGAACTATTTCTTTCTCCTTACTTCTAAAGCAAAAGCCTATTGATACCTACATTCTATCTTGATTTACATAATTAGCATAACTTATTAAAATAGCATATACATAAAAACTTTGTTCATATTATCATCAAAAATGGGTACTAGTTTTTTCTGGAGTGACAGGAAAAGTCACTTAAGACTGGAACATGACTGAGCACATGACTTGTAGTATGAGTCACTACAAGGAAAAAGCAACACACTCAAATTCTACTCTATGTCTTCTGCAAATTATTCATCAGGACTTGGAGATTGTGTGTGTGTGTGTGTGTGTGTGTGTATTTGTATTTTTTAATTCTTCAAAGAATATGCGAGTTTCAATTTGATTGCCAAATTATTAAAATTACTTAATTTTTGAAACCCTGTTTTCCTGAAGTTAAAAAATATACCATAAAATAGCTTTCTAGGTTTTTTAATATTACCTCTGATATTAAATCAAATAGCTAATGAAACATTATTAAACATAAATTTAAAACAATGATAAAATATAAATTCTGTACAATATTTTTATTTTATATTTTATATTTATTCATTTATATTATAAACCTTTTTAATTTTGATGTTTTATATTTGAGTATATATAAAATGCATTTTTAATGCAGAGAATATATTTATTCAATGTTTCCTATTAAAACCTTTTACTTCCTCAGCTCATTTGTCCTTTTATTATTTGTATGAAATGTTAAAAATAGAATTGTAGATACAAAATTAAAATTTCATTGCTCTTTTCAGAAATTATTTCACAAACATATAATTTAATAGTTTAGAGAAGGGAATAACTGGGCCATTGATGTATCTTATGGAAAATTTCACCAGTAGTTATGATGTTTTACTCTCTTGAATGTTGACCTTACCGATTACTAATGAATATTTATACACTGTGTTTTCTTTCTTTTGTGAAAAAAACACTTAACTGTGAATCCCAGGCACACCTTAAACATGACAAACACCATTCATATAAATTACTGCACAACTGCATCTGTAAATTTCTACTAACCAATGGGACAGCTTCATCCTGCCACATGCAGCAACTTCTCATGGGGTAAATATGTGAGTTTTTTTTTTTTTTTATGTAATTTGCCAATTTTCCAGGGCTTTTCTTGTAAATCCTTATGGTAATGAGATGAGATAAGTGTCTGTTTTCTTGAATGTATTTTATTATATTTTACATTAACCTGCTTCAGTATTGTTTGCATAGCTTTATAACTTCCTCCTTTTTATCACAATGGAAAACTATTTGGTTTAAATATATAATCTCTCAACGATTTTGAAATGAACTAATATATAAAAATAAAAACAAATATACAAAGTAATATTTTTCTTTCTTCTTTGATAATCAATTTGGATAATTTATCTTTGTATTATATCAAGCTACTTGTCAAAGACTCAGTCCCTGAAGCTGAATTTGTTGGTTATGTCTTCTTTATATTCTATAACTCAAAAGGAAAATGTAAAACTTCCCATAAAATAAAACTGCTGTTTTTTATACTCTTATTTTGAAAGCATATAAATATGAGCCTAACTTATGTAGTGATTTCTAGCCAACTTTCAAGGTGATTGATTCGCAGCCCAGAATATCCAGTGGCATCAGAATAGATAGGAAGAGGTAGGAATAAAAGAAAGAGTGTTTTTCCAGCTGCAGCATCACAATGAAAATGTACAACCAGGAGCATTTGTTTAGAGAACACAAAATGACTAAGGGTTATACAGGAGCTGACTACATTACCAACAAAGGAAGGAAATTCAAATCACTGCCGGTATCATCTTGTGAAAACAATGTTAGAACAATCATTAATGATGTATGATTCTGACAAAGGAGGACGCTTGGGTGAATTAAAATGTGCATATCAGGTGTTCTCCACAGGGAAAAGCATTGAATTGTTTACCTATCAAAAGGTGATTTGGCCCAGGTATCATGTAGTTGATGAACAGGAGCATTACTGACGAATCTTCACTTCTAATTACCCCAGTGAGCTTCCTAAATCATTATTTAAGCCTCGCCAGCTTCTTTATGTACATCCTGAAGAGGCTTTCATGACAGCCTAAAATGATGAACAAAGTCAGACAGATATTTTGTACCCAGCATATAAATGTGTAACCCTCTTAATTCTCCTTTTAGATCCATAAAAGATTCTATCCCTAAAGAAAATGAAGGAAAATACAGATATCAATACCTTACATATAAGAATGCTTACTATAAAAATTTTAACTAATTAGCTGAATAAACATCAGCATAAGGTTGTTTTTAATTGTGAAATATTGTTTCAACTGACAAAAGATTCTTTATTAAATATATTCATTTAGTATAATACAAAAGAACAATTTTTATATGGGTGCTATTTTTTTAATTTAAAGTATTTTTTTCCAAAGTATTTTATTGGGGGAAACTAAAAAAGCATTTACAGTACAATGTTTCTAGTCACAAATTGTAGTGAACTGATATAAAAGATCTCTATCAGCCTATATATGCAAAAGTGAAGAGGCCATCTCTTCGTTCTGGCATTGTCTTAGTTGATGCATATGCCTTATTTGATGATATGACAAAACTGGTGCTATTAGTTTTCAATATGAAAAGGAAAGAATGTCTCCAAGGCTGTCCTGGATGGTGAATGAGTGTAGTCACTTAAACTACTCATTTCATACAATATAAATAGATCCTGTCCACCTTCCCCTTGTTCTCCATGAGTCTTCATCTCCACAAAACTTCAGCTTCTCCTCCTTTTTGCATTTCTCTTTGTCATTAATTGTTATTGTTATATGTAGCTATACATGGGTGTCATATTTAGAGTTGCAATCAAATGCAATGAAAAGTTTGCTTGGGCCCCACTGTTGATTTTATTTGCCTAATGAAAACTTTGACAGGCTGTTTTTAGTGTTTTTCCTGCCTAAGTAGCAGAACTGTGAACATATGTTAAGCTGGTTCACTTTGATTGGACACATCTAAGTTGTTACATTTGAAGAGGTACTTTATTAAAGACTCTTGAAAAATAATAGAATAAATTCTTGTTAGGATAGAATTTGGAACTAGTAATTTTGTTAGAATAGAATTTTGAACTAGTAATAAGTCACCCATTTATCAAGCAAGTCATCAATAATTAAAGACTACGTTCTATTATGTATACATAATTCACCACGTTTACCTTTTTAATTCAAATCATTTCATTAAATCTTTGCAAAAGTTGTAGGAACAAATTTCAAATAGGTCTCATATTGCCAATGGAGCACTAATGTTTCCATAAGAACTATTCAGTGACATCATGTGTGTGCTGTTAGTCATGTGTTCATGCAAATAAACATGTAAATAAAGAAGCGGATTTAGAACTTCTGAAAAACGGTAACAAAAATTCTCAGTTAGGCGAATGCTGGGGCACATGTGCAGCACCGGAAAGCAGGAACACTTACGTCTGCTAATGAGGATATTGTGGAAAGTCAAACTCTTAAGCGCTTCCTTAAATATACATGTGACTTCATGCATTCCAAAAGACACTATGTTGAAAGAAGTAATCTATGCTATGCACAGATCAAAAATACTACATAATCTCATTTCCACACAGAATCTCAAAAAGCTAGTCTCAGAGGAAGATGAGGTAGAACGATGGTTGTTAGAGGCTGGGGACATAAAGAAGGAAGCTGGAGAGGCTAGGAATCAGGTAAGAGGTCACAACGGATAGGAGACACCATCTCTGAAGCAGGGTAGAACGACTACATTTAATGATGTACTTGTATTTCTAAGCAGCTGAATAGAAATTTTTGAAATTTCACTACAAAGAAATGAGAAGTGATAAGCTAGATATGCTATTGATGCTGATTTGGTCACATAATGTAAATATTAATTAAAATATCACATTTTTCCCTAGATGTGGAAACAGTAAGTTTTTTTTAATTTGATGTAGTATAAAAAGAAAATTGTCCTTTGTTCTCTCTTCTTATAAGAGGGCCATTGTTTTTTTTTTTTTTTAAAGAATTGCATAACTGTAAGTAAGACACTCCTGTATGGATTCTACAAATAATGGAACTTAGACCAGATTGCCCATGTTTCTGCAGGCAGTAAGGGAGGAAGTCATAATATGGAAAAGATCAGGGTCACTCCAGATGATAGTGATGCTTTCAGATATGACAATTACAAAATAATAATGGTATATTATCTTCTTTCTTTAAAGAGAGGTCAGTTTTACTAAATGGTGTTAAAAAGGTTCCATACATGCCTCCTATTCCCAAAGTCTTTAGCACATGCATCATCTCCACCACGGAAGGAGGTTCATATCTTCACACTGACTTTCCATCAGTCAGATCTTCACATAGAAACTTAGCTCAGCTTCTGGATGCTACAGCCTCAAAGTATGCCATGTCACTTGCCTGCAGGAACTGGGCTTCTGCCACACTGCTCTTCTGTTAGTTTCTAAATCTCTTCCTGTCCTTTAAGATAAGGTCCACTTCCTTTTCTTTTAACACTTATTTGGTTGTAGATTTAGGCTTTCACTCAAGAATACCTCTCAGAAGCTATTTTCATCTACCAGTCTAATTTTATTATGCCTCGTAAATTCCTTTTTACATTTATTGTAAGTTTATGATTGAAGATCAAGAGGGCAGTGTTTCTCTTAGCAACATGGAAGCTTCTTGAAGGAAAAGACCATGATATCTTTTATATGATCTATGCTCAGATCTGCACACAATACCTGAGAGAGACAAAAAAACATGTTTATTCAATTTAGAAAAATATAGAGTAAAGAAAAGAAGACAGCAGGCAGAGTAGGAGCACAGAGAGAAGGCAGTCCAGTCAAATAAGTAGGAAAGAGCTCATTTCTCATGTCTGCTCTGCTGACTGACTGCTTAGGGTAACCAAGTCTTTGCCATTTTACCCAGGCATATGGGTCAAATCCTGTCACTGTCAAATTTAAAATGAACAAATGTAAGCTTCCTCTGAAAGGAACTGTTCTATGTAGGGACCCTGTGCCCCCCCCCTTCCATTAAGAATCCGGTTTTTGGCTTCTGAAGCCCAGCACATGGGGATGTTTCTAAGACTTGATTTCTCCAGGTTCATTCTTTCACATGGAGCTCCTTGCATTTGATTTCAGGACTGCATGTTTCCTTTTTGAATTAAGATTCCTTCAAAGCTGTGCTTTAATTATTAAAAAGTTCTTTTCTGTAGTGAAAATGAATTGTTTGTATCATAACTCCATTTCATTGATCTTGATTCTGTATGCTGAAGCAGTTTGAACCATACCCTACCCAGCTCCATGTTCTTTCCAATTATTTAAACATGTTACCATGCAGACATGAAGAACTTTGAGGCTACTTTTCTCCAGGCGAAATATCTTTAATATTAATAAATTTTGTGATAAAATATGTCACCGAAAGCTATTTAAGCAGTCTGAAGTGATGAGTCATATCTGTTTGTTCAGCCAGCTGGTGACAAAAACAATAACAGCTTACAAGGATGTGAAGGTTTTTTCTCTTTCTTTTTCCAGAAGGCAATCAAACAATTTAAGAATCTCTTATTTGTGGCCTTTTCTGAATAAGGTCTACAAGCAGAATTTGTCTTATATATAACTTACTAGTAAAAGAAATCCAAATTCCACTGTGTGTGTGTGTGTGTGTGTGTGTGTGTGTGTGTGTCAGTCAGTCGGTCTGTATGTGTTTGATTGCTTATCTGGCTAGCAGAAACCCAGCTGGTCTGTCCAGGCCTGCCTTAGCAGAGAATTCTTGTACCAGTGTCCCCCTCTAGAGCAATGGCTGGGCTGTTAGATGACAGGTAAAATCAGAAGTTATACAACTCTTTAGCAAAGTGTTGGGGAAGATTGCTTACAGCCTCTTGAAAAATCTTCAGCTGCAGAATTTATTCTCTCTAAGGTCAGTGTTCTCAAATGTAACTCTATGTCTCTATAGGGCTTAAGCATAGGAGTCAAAATGTAAATTTGAATACACCTACCATCCCCAGTCATTTGCACGTATTCTATGTGTCTCAACGACTAGCAAGTACTCACATTAATGCATAAATAAAAATTTCCATAATCTCAGCTCCATCCCACTGACCTTTGTTCAGAGGCAAGCATAGCTCCTCAGCTGCATCTCAATTTATGCTACATCAAAGAGTGAGAGACAGAGACCGGGGAAATGTGGGGCAAGAAGAAAGTCAAACAAGTAAAACGATTATTTCTGTTTGAAGTGTGTAATTTTTGAGGTAACTGAATGAGTAACAAAAACAACTAAGACCTAAAAGTGGGGTGTCTCCCTGACAAACAACAGTTTAATCAGCCATGAGACCGCATAGGTCAGAAGGAAGGCTGTGTATATAAAATGGTCCAATGAAGCCTGATAGTCTGCTGAATGGCTAAATGAGACAAATATGGCTCTGGAAACTGACAGGAAGGAGGCCTTTCTTCTTTGGGATAATGCTGGCTATCCACACTATTCAGAAACATTTTCTGTACATTTGGGGATTTTGAAAGTAGGAAAGAGATAAAAGCATATTTAATTCTATATATTTACTATGTTTGGCAGATAAATTATTTGAAAAACAGACTCCAAATGTGATAACTGTCAAAATGATCTCCTTCACTGAATGTTAAGAATCTAGTGGGCTTTTGTTGTTGTTGTTGTTTTTTATTATTATTACTTATACATGCCTGGCCTTAGCTTGACTTGTTTCTTGCCAGCTTTTCTTTTTTTTTTTTTTTTTGGATTTTTTTCTTTTATTTATTTTTTATTTATTAAGGATTTCTGCCTCCTCCCAGCCACCGCCTCCCATTTCCCTCCCCCTCTCCCTATCAAGTCCCTCTCCCTCATCAGCTTGAAGAGCAATTAGGGTTCCCTGACCTGTGGGAAGTCCAAGGACCGCCCACCTCCATTCAGGTCTAGTAAGGTGAACATCCAAACTGCCTAGGCTCCCCCAAAGCCAGTACGTGCAGTAGGATCAAAAACCCATTGCCATTGTTCTTGAGTTCTCAGTAGTCCTCATTGTCTGCTATGTTCAGCAAGTCCGGTTTTATCCCATGCTTTTTTCAGACCCAGCCCAGCTGGCCTTGGTGAATTCCGGATAGAACATCCTCATTGTCTCAGTGTGTGGGTGCACCCCTCGCGGTCCTGAGTTCCTTGCTCGTGCTCCCTCTCCTTCTGCTCCTGATTTGGACCTTGAGATTTCTGTCCAGTGCTCCAATGTGGGTCTCTGTCTCTGTCTCCTTTCATCGCCTGATGAAGGTTAATATTCAGGAGGATGCCTATATGTTTGTCTTTGAATTCACCTTCTTATTTAGCTTCTCTAGGATTGCGAATTATAAGCTCAATAGCAGCATTGTTTGTAATGGCCAGAACCTGGAAACAACCTAGATGCCCTTCAATGGAAGAATGGATGAAGAAAGTATGGGATATATACATATTAGAGTATTACTCAGCAGTAAAAAACAAGGGCTTCTTGAATTTTGTGTACAAATGGATGGAAATAGAAAACACTATTCTGAGTGAGGTAAGCCAGACCCAAAAAGAGGAACATGGGATGTACTCACTAATATTTGGTTTCTAGCCATAAATAAAGAATCTTGTGTTTTTGTATTTCATTATTTTCCTTAGAACCAACAGCAAAATATAGCAATAAGAATCTAACCATGCTGGTTATCAGATTTGAACAGTAACTCCTTCAACTGTTAGATGGGTGAACTCATTAGTTTACTGGAAATTTTAAACAAAAATGACAATCATAGCACATGTGCTTCAATTGTAGCAGATGAAAACACTTGTAACTATCCTGTCTCTCCTCAAAATTTGCCAAACTGGCAGTAAAGAACAATAACAAAAGTTACTAATCCTTATCTAAAAATCACAGAAGAGAGTAACAATGGGGGACCACTGTAGTCAATGAAAAATCTGGAGAACATAAATTAGGTTTTCAGCACCAAATAAGATCATCTGCAGAAGGCAACAGCAAAGAAAGCATGAATACTCTAGAGTGGGTTTTTCGGAAGCTCCTACTTAACAGTGTAGGATTCTAGCTCTGTGAAATCAGATAGTGGTTTCTCTAGTCATGGAATCCTGCCAACATGGACAGCCTCATGAAAAAGTCTGAAAACCCATGAATTGGAGAACATTGGGGAATACAAATGAGAAGTGACAGGAAACTGAGTCATTAAGCAAAATTCATGAAGGTGAGCTAGGAAGGGAGGACACAGTGATGCCTATGTATTGAACGTTGTATTCTCAGCCCTTTACACTTAGTTTCTGGAATATACAGAGAAAGAGACCTCCCAGACACTTAAGAAAATATAATAAAAAAATTAGCAATCACAGAAACATAGGAAAAACCATCTCCATATAGATCTCAGTCCTAGTCGATGGGAACACCCTTAAAAATCCCCAGTCGTCCAGCTCATGGCAATCTCCTCGTTCTTCACCTCTCACAAAACTTATAGAGATTTCAGGGCTTTTGCATTTACTGTTGTTATAAACGTATTCAATTCATTTTTAAGAAATGAACATTTATCTTTTGCTTGTAATGCAAAATGCTATTTTTATATAGTATATTTTTTACTTGAACTTCTTTATTTTTCGTGTGTTTTTGTGCCCATGTATATGGAGACCAAAAGTCATTGTCATACGTCTCCCTCTAGTTCCTTCCACATTATTTACTGAGACATGATCGCTCATTGAACCTGAGCCTTTTTGATTCCACCAAACTGGATGTCCAGCAAACCTTAAGAATCCCTGTCTCTGCCTCCTGAACTGAGACAGGCATGCAGAAAAAGCATTTTACTGGCTGAGCTCTCTCACCAGGTCCTGCCATAGCCCTATTCATTGCTCCCTATACAAAAACAAATCTGTGCCCAAGCTAGAAAATCTTCGAACATTAATACTTTTAAAATTCCTATATATTATCAATACAAGCTTGTCTTCCTTGAGAACATCATCCATGAGACCAAACTTTCTTCCCTTTGAAATGCAGATTGGCCTCTTTATAATTTATGTGGTCATGAATTCATAATGGTGCTTTGTGACATTTATTCCTTAGTCTTAGAAAATTAACTTCCTTTCTGCCAAGACTTCTCTATACTAAGTTATTCCTTAGAAACATTGTTGCACTTATTGGCACTCAATAAATATCAGTTATCAGAATTGATTGTGGGAAAGAGGCCAAGCTTCTTCACACCCTGGGTCTCAGGAAGTCCAGAGAGCTAAATCAGCAAATTGTGATTGACACTAATTACAATTCTATAAGAAGCATAACTTAGACTGTGGAAGTTTATATATCCTTTGTAAAATACTACCTGAAACATTTTTTACAGAATCCAAATTTCACACTAGTTAAATGTTAAATAATAATAATGCATGAAAATATATTCATTATTTAATTTCATGCCTTAATAAACTGCTTGAAATCACAGACCAACCAAATTTTTTATATTATTTATTTAATTTCTGCTTTATCAAACATAGAAATTTAATCTGTCCAGAAAACTGTTAACAAACACTAATACATCATGTTAGATATTACTAAAGCACCAGTGATCAATGAAACACCAGACTTCTAATTTTGCTTTATCATATTCATATATATAAAACTATTTTGAGGAAAAAAATTGCTATATGAGTCTCAGCAACAATACAGGCAGCAGCCAGCTGAAGGATTTGTTGGAACTTTTTATCATTCTGAGGCCACAGTTTTTTCATCTGCACAAGGGGAAGGATGCTAATCACTGTCAAAGCCTTTAAGGTTTGATGAGTTGACATATGGAAAAGGCAGGAAATCTGCCAGTGCTACAAGAATTGTAATGGGGCCAGGTATTCATATACTAGTGCAACTAATTTAGGTCCTGATAAAATTAGAAAATGATCCCTGGGTACGTAATTAATGAAGGGACTTAATTATTTTCATCAACATAGTAATGATTAAGCATTAGTGAGAATGTATTCTTTCTCATTAAAATGTCTTAATTTCATCAGAAAATATTTTAATTTTAAAGGAAATGTTATTTACAACCACTAACTATAGCACTTAGTGAAATGTCTCAACATCCCTAATGCTGTGACCCTTTAATACAATTCCTCATGTTGTTATGACTCTCAAACATAAAATTATTTTATAGCTGTAATTTTGCTACTGTTATGAATAATAATGTAAATATCTGTGTTTTCCAGTAGTCTTAGGAGACTTCTGCGTAGGAGTGGCTCATGACCCACAAGTTGAGAACAACTGAACTGTGGAACAGTCGGATTATAAGAAGCCCCAAAGGCCTGATTGTGTGGTCTTATGGCATTTGAAACGGGGTTTCTCAGCTCTATAATAGGAATGGTTGCTGCCTCTCATTGGTAGTATCTACTTGATCTTGTAGTTTAAGGATCCTTTAGCACTGTAAAGCCTAGGGCATCTCACAGGAGGGCTTCTGAGCCATACCAGTAGTGAAATGCAACTTATAAGCTACAAAGGGTCACAGAATTTATTGGATTTGCCATCTGTCACTAATCAGTAGCTGCCACTATGCCCTGTTTTTTTCTGCTTGTCATATCTCTGTCAACAGCCTTGTGTACCCATAGTCACTGGGTTGACCATGAGTTTCCAGACATTCTTCTCTCCTGAGAATGTGAGAAGTTTCTTTTTTTTTCTTTTTTTTTTGGATTTTTCGAGACAGGGTTTCTCTGTGGCTTTGGAGCCTGTCCTGGAACTAGCTCTGTAGACCAGGCTGGTCTCG
>NC_022031.1:4700258-4730078 GCF_000317375.1 Microtus ochrogaster | reverse complement strand
CTCGAACTCACAGAGATCCGCCTGCCTCTGCCTCCCAAGTACTGGGATTAAAGGCGTGCGCCACCACCGCCCGGCTGAGAAGTTTCTAACACAGCTAAATAGAGAACATTATCTGGACTTCTTGGGGCATTTGGCATCATAAAAGTTCTGAAAGTAAAGTTTGTCCTCAAGAAAGTTGCAGTCCTTGGAAGAAAATATAAAATATATAGTTCAAATACATTATATAAAAACAGTGAGAATTCTTAGAGCAAAGTACTTCTACCAGTGACAGACAGAAATCAACCTCTAGCTGTTATTACACAGATATGTTACAGATATTCCTCTATTTTTATGCATACAAATGTCTGGAAAACTGTGTAGTGTACTTCTGGTAATAGATAAGTATATACTTTTGAAGGATAAATGGTACACCATAGTAAAATACTTTATTGCTAAATTTTATGCAAACAATTTCAGATAAGCATCATAGGTATAATGAATGTCTCTTTTTAGGGTCACATGTTATGAGTTATTTTCTGTTCAAATTTATTTTGGAAGAAACTATTGCTTTTAAATTTGTTTTATATTCCTATTTCTCACTCCTGTTTCACATTCTCCAGTCTGAAATATCCTTTTCGAATGCAAAAGATTGTCTAACATTTATTTAATGTTACAGTTTTCTCCTCCTTAGGGAGAAACAATTTGGAAGTCTCATCAAATTAAAAATAGACTCTTGCATTTGTTTTCTTCTCCTACCAACCTGGTTCAGATGTTGCCTAAAGCTTCTCAGTCCCTTTGAGGTTTTCTTGGGGTTTTCATCACCACCAAGAGAAGAATCTAATTCAAAAATAAAATATGAACACTGTGATTGTTATTGTCAAGAAGACTTTAACTTTGGTCTAATGATGTGAAGTTCTTGAAATTAACAGATGGCATGGAGGACTGTCAGACAGCGTGGTTCCATGACTGTTTTCTCATTTTCCGAAACTATGCTACCCTTGCCTTCCCCTTTAAAGACTTCTTTTCTGAACTCTTCCTCCAGAGGTAGCACCTTCCAATAATTGACCATCTGTTTCTGCTTGCCTCCAAGAACCTTCCTCTCATATACCTTGTATCTGACTGTCCCTTGTACCAGTCTCTGCTTTTCCTGATTGCTACTGTCTCCACATTCACCCATCACAGACATGAAACCGGATCAACAAATTTCCCACAGGCAATTTCCCATTTATAAGAACTTTGATGTACCTGTTTGGGTTTGTGTGTCAACTTGACACAAGTTAGTCGTTGAACAGGAAGGCACCTCAGTTGAAGAAGTGACTCCATTGAGATCCAGCTATAAGACATGTTCTCAACTACTAATCAGTATGGGATGGGGGCAGCACATTCTGGGAGGTGTAATCCCTGGGATGGTAGTCCTGAATTCTATAAGACAGCAGATGAGCAAGCCAGGGGAAACAAACCAGTAAGCAGCACCCATATATGGTCTCTGTATCAGTTACTGCCTCCCTGAATCTTGCCGTGTTTGAGTTCCTGTCCTTACTTCCTTTAGTGATGAACAGAAATGGGGAAGTGTAAACCAAATAAATTCTTTATGCCCCAACTTGCTTTCTGGTCATGATGCTTCCTCACAGCAATTGAAAACCTAACTAAGACAACTAGTCATTTTAGAGCCCTGGTTATGAGCATTTTTATTTGCTCTCCATATAGTTTCTCAGCAGCCATTGTCAGATAGTTTACTATCTCAGAGGTAAGTAAGTTTATATATTAATAAGGAACAAATTAAGTATGTATTATGTCACATTGTTTAAGTTTTATAAATTTTATTTTTTTTATTTTTAATTAAACATGTCCACCTCCTCCCATTTTCCTCCCCCTCCCCTCATCTCTCTTCCCTCCCCTCATCCCCCTCCCTCTCCCTCTCCAGTCCAAAGAGCAGTCAGGTTTCCCTGCCCTATGGGAAGTCAAAGGTCCCCCCCTTCTCCATCCAGGTCTAGGAAGGTGAGCATTCAAACAGGCTAGGTTCCCACAAAGCCAGTACATGCAGTAGGATCAAAACCCAGAGCCATTGTCCTTGAGTGCTCAGTTAGCCCTCCTTGTCTGCCACTTTCAGAGAGTCCAGTTTGATCACATGCTCCATCATTCCCAGTCCAGCTGGCCTTAGTGAGCTCACATTAGATCAGCCCCACCGTCTCAGTGAGTGGGCACACCCCTCATGGAGCTGACTTGCTTGCTCATGTTCTCCCTCCTTCTGCTCCTCATTTGGACCTTGGGAACTCAGTCCAGTGCTCCAATGTGGGTCTCTGTCTCTAGCTTCATCCATCACCAGATCAAGGTTCTATGGTGATATGCAAGATATTCATCAGTATGGCAATAGGATAGGGCCATTTCAGGTTCCCTCTCCACCAGCACAACTCAAAGAAGGGAAAAACACAAACTCTACTACCAAAATAATAACAGGAGTTAACAATCACCGGTCATTAATATCACTTAATATCAATGGACTCAATTCACCTATAAAAAGGCACAGGTTAAGAGAATGGATATGAAATCAGGATCCAACATTGTGCTGTTTACAAGAAACACACCTCAAACTCAAAGGCAGACACTACCTCAGAGTAAAGGGATGGGAAAAGGTTTTCCAATCAAATGATCCAAAGAAACAAGCGGGAGTGGTTATACTAATATCTAGTAAGATTGATTTCAAACTAAAATCAACCAAAAGAGATAGAGATGGACACTTTGTACACATAACAGTAACAATTCTTCAGGAGGAAGACTCTATCCCGAATATCTATTCCCCTAATACAAAAACACCCACATATGTAAAAGAAACATTACTAGAACTCAAAGCATACATCAAACTACACACTCTAATAGTAGGAGATTTCAACACTCCACTCTCACCAATGGACAGGTCAACCAGACAGAAACTTAACAGAGAAATAAAAGAACTATCAGATGTAATGAACCAAATGGACTTAACAGACATCTATAGAACATTCCACCCAAACAAATAAGAATATACCTTCTTCTCAGCATTGCATGGAACCTTCTCAAAATCTGATCATATAATTCGTAACAAAGCAAACATCCATAGATACAAAGAAATTGTAGTAACCACCTGTATACTATCGTATCACCATGGAATAAAGTTAGAATTCAACAACATTTCTAATCCCAGAAAGCCTACAAACTCATGGAAATTGAACAGTCAACTACTGAACCACCCCTGGGTCAAGAAAGAAATAAAGAAAGAAATTAAAGTCTTCCTTGGATTCAATGAAAATAAAGACACATCATACCCAAACCTATGGGACACTATGAAGGCAGTGTTAAGAAGAAAGTTCATACCACTAAGTGCCCATATAAAGAAAATGGAGAAAGTACACATTAGAGACTTAACAGCACACCTGAAAGCTCCAGAAAAAAAAAAGAAGCAGATTTACCCAGGAGGAGTAGAAGACTGGAAATAATCAAACTGAGGGCTGAAATCAACAAAATAGAAACACAGAAAACAATCCAAAGAATCAATGAAACAAAAAGCTGGTTCCTGGAAAAAAATCAACAAGATTGAGAAACCCCTAGCCAAACTAATCAAACGATAGAGAAAGAACATGCAAATTAACAAAATCAGAAATGAAAAGGGGGACATAACCACAGACACAGAGGAAATTCATAGAATCATTAGATCTTACTACAAAAGCCTGTATGCCACAAAACTGGAAAATGCAAAAGAAATGGATACCTTTTTAGATAAGTACCACATACCAAAATTAAATCAAGACCAGGTGAACAGTTTAAATAGACCTGTAAGTCGCGAGGAATTAGAATCTGTCATCAGAAACCTCCCTACCAAAATAAGCCCTGGACCAGATGGTTTCAATGCAGAATTCTAGCAGAACTTCCGAGAAGAGCTAATACCTATACTCCTTAATGTGTTTCACAAAACAGAAACAGAAGAGTCACTGCCAAAAGAGTCACTGAAGCTACAGTCACCCTGATAACAAAATCACACAAAGACTTAACCAAGAAAGAGAATTACAGACCAATCTCACTCATGAACATCAATGGGAAAATCCTCAATAAAATACTGGCAAACCGAATCCAAGAACACATCCAAAAAATTATACATTATGATCAAGTAGGCTTCATCCCAGAGAGGCAGGGCTGATTCAACATGTGAAAATCTATCATCATATGTAATCCATCATATAAATAAACTAAAAGAAAAAAAAACCATATGATCATTTCATTAGATGCTGAAAATGCATTTGACAAAATTCAACACCCCTTTCTGATAAAGAGGTCTTGGAGAGATTAGGGATACAAGGTTCATTCCTAATATAATAAAAGCAATATACAGCAAGCCGACAGCTAACATTAAATTAAATGGAGAGAAACTCAAAGCCATCTCACTAAAATCAGGAACAAGACAAGGATGTCCACTCTCTCCATACCTCTTCAATATAGTGCTTGAAGTTCTAGCAATAACAATAAGAGAGCATAAGGAGATGAAAAGAATTGGAAAGGAAGAAGTCAAACTTTCTTTATTTGCAGATGGTATGATAGTGTACATAAGCAACCCCAAAAACTCTACCAAAGAACTCCTACAGCTGATAAACACCTTAGTAATGTGGCAGGATACAAGATCAATTCCAAAAAATCTGTTCCCTCCTATACACAAAGGATAAAGAAGCAGAGAGGGAAATCAGAGAAGCATCACCTTTCACAATAGCTACAAATAGCATAAAATATCTTTGGGTAACTCTGACCAAGGAAGTTAAAGATCTATTTGACAAGAACTTTATGTCTTTGAAGAAAGAAATTGAAGAGGATCCAAAAAAAATGGAAGGATCTCCCTTGCTCTTGGATTGTGAGGATCAACATAGTAAAAATGGCAATTCTACCAAAAGCAATCTATAGATTCAATGCAATGCCCATCAAAATCCCAACAAAATTCTTCACAGACATTGAGAGAACAATAATCAACTTTATGGAAAAACAAAAAACCCAGGATAGCCAAAACAATCCTGTACAATAAATGTACTTTCGGTGGCATTACCATCCCTGACTTCAGACTCTATTACAGAGCTACAGTAATGAAAACAGCTTGGTATTGGTACAAAAATAGAGATGTTGACCAATGGAATCGAGTAGAAGACCCAGATTTTAACCTACAAACCTATGAATACCTGATTTTCAACAAAGGAGCTAAAAGTATACAATGGAAGAAGAAAGCATTTTCAACAAATGGTGCTGGCATAACTGCATGTCAACCTTTAAAAGAATGAAAATAGATCCATATCTATCGCCATGCACAAAACTCAAGTCCAAATGGATTAAATATCAATCTAAACACACTGAACCTGATAGAAGAGAAATTGGGAAGTACTCTACAACGCATGGGCACAGGAGACCACTTCCTATGTATAACCCCAGTAGCACAGACAATAAGGGCAACATTGAATAAATGGGACCTCCTAAAACTGAGAAGCTTTTGTAAAGCAAAGGACACTGTCATTAAGACAAAAAGGCAACCTACTGACTGGGAGATCTTTTATAAATTTTATTAAGTATGCAATCTCTCATTATTTTGACATATGCCATCTGTGTTTGAGGCTTGAAATAACTTTTGTTTTGAGATTTTTAATTTACACTTTTACAAAATCACTTGTACTATTTTGTTGTAGCATCATTATGTCACCACACTGATAGTAAAGAAATATTGACTAGAAGGTAAACTGAGTGGCAGCAGGTATCCTTGTGTCTATTCTGGCATTCAAGGGGTGAACTGGGGAAATGTACTCTTATGGGCTCTCCTACATCTCTCCTTTTAGATTAATCCTTTAAAGTCCTGTAACTTTTACAGATATAAAAGTAGTAACTGAGTCATGCAAGCAAGAAAGGGCTGCTACTACAGAGAAGCAAAGACAACCGCAATGAGAAGTCTCAACTCTTCTCAAACAAATGCTGCTGAAAAGCAGTAAAGCAACCCTCCAGAAACTCCTGGTCTTGAGTCACCCAGGCAAGACTGTGAATACAGATTTTGAATAACTCTTCAATAAGTAAAAAAACTCATTTGTGCATTACTCCTGAATGGACCTAATATAAACTTTCATAACAACCTGTGACACAGGAGTGGTTCCTCATAACTACAGTTCCAGGATTTGAGGGATTTGAGGCAGGAAAACTACAAGTCTGGGGACAGCCTAAGTCACATAGCAGGTTTCAAGGCTTCCTGTGGCAGATAGTAAACTCTTGTCTCAAACAAATAAACCCTAGTGATTTCAGTATAGGGTTTCTCTACTACACTGAACTACTTTCTAATTTGGAAAATATAAAATTTATTTAAAAATTACTCACACATACCTACCTGAAAAATCACAATTAACAGCACTGGCTTTTTAATCTTTCAAAATTAGAATTTCTTTGCAATAATATACTATACTGTCCAGTGGTGAAGAGCTTTTCTAGCCATACAGAAAGTCCTGAACTTGGGGCCCCAGAATCCACACTAACGTCAGGTAAGCTTGTTAAACTATTTTAAATCCAGTTCAGAACACAGTGGATGGACATCCCACAAGCAAGCTGGCTACAATGATGAGCCAAGTCTGTAAGCTCTGAGTTTGATGGAGAGATCCTAATTCAAGACATAAATTGGAACAGCAATGGAGTATGCTTCTTGTTATCAACATCAGGACTCCACATGCAGATTCAGACATGCATACAAGTGCACCCCCATACATGGCCACAGATAAGCAGACATATATACAAATACCTACAAATGGATATAATGCTTTATGTTGCACAATTAAGCTATCTATTGTCATAATGAATAAAAACAGTCAAAGGGATAGTTTTCCTAGAATCATTTGTTAACCTCTAAAAAATTGTTCAGATAATGTTACTCTTATACTAACAGAACTTTATCTTCTCTGAATTAACAATCCATTGCTTAACGAATACACCATTAATTATCAGATGCTGTAGTAAGAAATAATCATCACTAATACTACTACTACTAATAATAATAATAATAACTAATAATACTAAGTATACTAATAATACTGAAGTTTTTATTTCTACATTTATCTATTTATTTTTATAGCTTTTATATCAAAGTCTTGAAAAACATTCTGACATTATCTTCTAGTCATCATAACTTCACGTTGTCTTCACATGATAACAAAATATTTTGGTATAAATTTCATTATAAACTTCAGAGAATAACTTCCAGCTCATGATGAAAGGCATCTGTCTGTCTGATGACCGTCCATGGAGTCACAAGAGGCCATTTGTTGTGTGCCCGGACAAAAGGACAAAATTTCAAAGCCTTATGCTTTGAAGAGAAGTGGGGAACAGACACAAACTAGGTCACTTGACTGACTTCATCAGCATTGTATTTAACTGGGTAATGTGTACTTCTACGATCCTTAAAATGAAAAATCAACATCATTACACTCAGCTGAAAGTAACTTTTTCCATTATAGTTACATAAAAATTAATTCTGTATAACAAAAAAATCTTGACTGTTAATTTCATAAAATATTCAAAACAAGAAAAATGAAGAGAAACCACTGTCTCTAAATTTGTGAATTCTTTAAAGTACTTAAAAAACTCATTGCATGTCCTCTTAGAAAACTGATGGTGAGGAGCTTCAAACTGAAATTGTGGAAAGTTTAGAATATTCGAATGAAGGCAAATAATTTCATAATGATGATACTTTTGAGAGATGAAAACTGAAACCTAAATATACTGTCTGGCCCTCGAGGGTCTGAAACATACAGGAGTCACTTTATAACTTATCCTATTATAGATTTCAGACTTAGATGCTAGAAGGTTGCATTCTAAAGCAGAAAAGAGCACCATCAAAAAACCTGAACAGTTGTATTTGCAAAAGCCTGAAATCCTAGAAGCTCAGAGGGTGAGGCACAGTGGTTACTAGTTCAAGGACAGCCTGGATTACAGTGAGAGACTCTATTTCAAAAACTGGTTAATTAAATAAATACATGTTGAATAGTAGCCACAGTTCCCAGTACCACTCAGCTGTGTCAGTTATGACGGGTGATCTTGAACTAATTCCAGTACAGTCATTACAAATCAACCAATTCCCATACATTTTATCCTGGCCTCACGTGCTGAATGGTCCAAGTGAAAGATGCCTTGATTGGTGGTACATATTCTAATGAAGACCATGCACTAGCTTGCCAGAAAGTTTCAAGAAGGAACACAGAAAAGAGTTTTAATCAAACTCTTAGAAAACTACGATTCCCATTGTTTAGATGACTCACAGGACAAATGAGCAAAGGGAACAGGCTGCCAAAGTCAGGAACTGGCTGGACTGAGAGGAGTAATTAGCAATGACCAGACTCTTGAGAGTGTATGAGCAATTTAGCTGTGGACTTTTTCCAAAAATCACTAATGCACTGACAATTAGGGAGTTATCTTGCTTTCTTTTATGATAGCTCCATTTATAATTTATTTTGTAGAGTGGTACAAAATGATAAATAGCAAGAAGAGCTGTGAACAGAGAATAGGAAAGAAAGGCCAGGAGATGAAGTAATCAACAGAAGACACAGATGCTACAGGGTGGGGGCAGCCATGGGCAACAGCAGCGGAAGTCCTAAAGAAAACCAGGAAACCAAATTCAAAATACTTCCCAGAAAGTGACTGAAGGAGATTTGTAATATCACAACATCAAATATTTAATCAGTGATGTGAAAACTGAAAAAAGAAAAAAAATGAAAACCACTGGGAATTGATTGCCTCATGCTATGCAACCCCACTCCCCCAGTGCATTGACGTTATAAACCTAAACTCTTGAAGGTTAGAATTAAACAGATGTCTTGAGCACTGAGGATGACTAAGCCAAAGAGATGTTCACAGCAAAATGAAGCCAATTTTGAATGACAGGATGAGTACTTGAAGTGATGATGTGGCAACACAGAAAACTCCAACTGGATTTCTAGTTCACACTGTCTGGTCTCAAAGCAAAGTCATCCTTTGAGTATAAAACTGGGCTCACTCCCTTCTATTGGTAAAATAGTTTGAAGGAATGGCACCCAAGCCCAGACTCACAACAAGGCATTTCCACTAAATGCAACCATCATTTTCCTATGAAAATTTGATTTTTTTCTGATTATGAAATGCATCAATAATAAACAATGAAATGGGGAACAGAAATAAGTGGTCTACACTTTACTAAGATATCTGTGTTGTTATGACATTTTCCAGTGTTCACTAACATTTTTCTATTCCTTTTTCATGGCCTACTCTGGAATTCAACTGTTACAGTGTATGCTTATAATACAGTAGTAATATAGCCACTTCCATTTCATAGTATTTAACCATTTTCTTTCTAACAAAACATAAAGTTGTTTTGACTATGTTGATCTGAACTGTACAAAGTATCTTTGCTGAACAATAGTTCAGTGAATTATATGATTGCACCATAAAGCTACATTAAATTAAGTATATACAGTATTCTTCAATCCATATATTTTCAAACCTCTTATACCTACTACTAAGCTATACTTATAAAGATTATGCTGATTTATGTGCATGTAATAGAATATTCCAGTTAGGGCAACACTGAATATTACCTTTTAAAAAATGGTTTTGACCAGATAGAAAAATGACATTTCATTATCATGTCATTTGCATTTTATAGATCATCTAATATGAATACATTTGAATATTTCATTGGTCACATGAAATATTCATCTCTCACTTCATTTGCAAACAATTTTCAGTTTTCTTTCTGTATGGATGTTATTTTCATGGTAGAATGCTTTTTCAGTTTTAAAGTAGTTTCTTTACCCTTTCTTTCTGTCTCTTATATCTTTCACTGAATATCATCCTATGTCATAAGTCACTAGATTTTGTGTTGGAGCTCTTATTTTTTCTAATTTTACAATCTTCCTGTATCTGGATCTGACATCTAAACCAGCATAAGTACTGAAGCATTGAACTGGATTTTCCTGTCTCCCAAATAACAAGTTTATTTTTGTAGAGGTTAATTTCTGAGTAAGCTGCTCCTTCCCTGATGAACTGAAATGCCACCACTGTCAGACACCAAATGTCTATGTTCCAGGTGTGCTATGACAGGTTGCTTTTTGATGCATGTCTTATTAAGTTTCTTTATATATACACTCCAAGTTTCTGAAGAGTCAGAGGAGCCCCCGTTGGGCCCTGAGTTCTTTGGGCCTCTTCTTACTCAGTAGACTTGCAGTTGGAGAGTGTTTTGTTGATCTTAGAGGCAAGTTAAATCCACTGAGATATTTGCAGATAAAGCTATAAACCCAACCTAGTGTTTTGGAAAATAGAACTCAGTTGATTTACTTTAGAGCACTGAACCAAGGCACTGCATTTTCAAAGGGAAAGGGTCATCTGGAATCTCTGCTGCCTCCACCTTCAGCCATGCCTTTCCATTCCGCTTTCCATAGTATGACTCCTGTTCATGCCATCCTATTTACTAATATCCTCAGTAATCACAGAGAAAATGTATGATTTGTCTTTTAATACTGTAAGCTCACCAACAATGCTCATGAAGCTAAGGAAATGTTGCGAATATTATGTACTACGTACTTTGAATAAAATCCACACACTATGTAAAGTGTACCTGGCTTTTACTCTTCTTGCAGCCGTCACTCTACTTCCTCTTTCCCCTGTTGTATGAAGACTTGTAATCCTTTCTCTGATTGAGACAATCATTTCTCATGTTACCCACTTGCCATATCCTTACATTCTCACTTAAGCTTGACTATTTCCACAGATCTTTTTCTTGATGCTTCTAGGTGAAAACACTGTGGCTTCTTTGACGCCCACAACATCAGTGCAGCTGTTGATTACATGCCATCTTTTCTAAACAATGTCTAGCTAATGCTTATACATCTTTCTATCCCCATCATCTAAATGAGTTCTAGAATATAAAGGCTTAAATGAATTTACAAAGCGAGAACACTGCATTGTGACACAGAAATTCAAAAGCATGAGCTTTGGAATCAGAGAGGCCTATGATAAAGTACAGCCAGAACAGTTTAATGGTGGTCTTGGTAACAACCTGTTCTCCATGATGTTTCTTCCTATATAGAATGACTATAAATCCTCATGAATATTATTAGAATGAAGAAAGATAAAGAAATCAGCACATTGAAGTAAGCAGGTGCCTGACAACTGAAGCTGCTAACGGTGAGCACGGTGAGTGTCCAGAATGTCATCATAATATTTGAGTGATATTTTTAATTTGATATTTTTAAGATTTATATAAATAAGTTTTTAAACACTTACAGTTGTTTTCACATTATTAACAGAAGCTGTCAGTTTTTTTTATATATTAGATTTTCAAATATGGAAGTACTGTTTCTTTTTCTTGTTACTTTGCTTTTTTATTGTCTTAAATTAAATGAATAGCTATTTCCATATGTTTCTGAAATGTTTATTACAAAATCAATAACTGTGTATCAAAAAATAACCTAGCTTCTTCATCAAAATACAAGTGCCCTTAATTAAATCAGATACCCTAGAAAAAGATATAAAATTAGGCTGCTGAGATTGCTCAGTGGGTAAATCCTGGCAACTTGTATTTGTTTCCCAGAATACACAATGAAATGAGAGACACTGCTCTCAAAATTGTTCTCTTATTACTACCTGCATGCAGAGTTATTTAAGTCCTTTCACACACATACACAATTAAAATTAATTCATAAAGAAACACGGTATAAATGATTGTGATATTGATTTAGATATCAGGAATTTGAATAAATTCTTTTATTAGGTGTTTTGTACTCACTAATAGTGCTTAAAACACAAATCCTATGATTTATAGATTATATTGTTTTATTTAGATGCATATAAATTATTTCCTATTTATATCTAAGCCAATTCAGAAAATAATTTTGATGATGGCAAATAAAATTATGTGTATATATTGTTCAATAATATGTTATTTCACCTCTATTTTCCTTGAGTTTTCAGTTTTATTTCTGCAAATAGAATTTCATAATCAGATATCCTTATCATGAAAAGAATGTCCATGTGAGTCAGGAGGCCCCAGTTCTCTCTCAAATGTTTCTGAGTGCACTAAACTTCTGCTGTCAGTTTCTTCTATAAAATAGCCAGACTGGACAGATACTGTGATAAAGGTTTCTGCTTTATATTTACATATTGCAAATTACTCTCCAGAATCCCAACGTTGTGAAGTGATGCCTACTGACAGTTGCTGGTACTGTATGTCCTAACTGTAGGTGACTAAAAATGACTCTGTTCTATCATTGTGGAAAAGGACTACAGTAGTGGGTTCTCTTGCTTCTCTACCTCTAATTCAAGACAAAGACTTATTCCTCTGTCTTTTGTTTTATTTCATGTGAAGGTAGAAGACACTACTATCAGAGAATTTATTTGAGACTCCTTAGACTCCAGACCTCAATAGAAATATGTTAACCAGTCTCAGTTAGTCTGTCAAAACATCACAAACTGTAAAAGACAGTAGGAAATGTTCCAGATTCTTCTGAGATCCATTTTCTTTCTAGACTCTAAAGTCCTTCATTATTCACCAACTACTCAGACTTTAAACTTGAGTCACCTTAACATTTAGTAGGAGATATGAACAGGTACATAAATAATTCTAATAGTAATGTAAAAATCAAACTGTGAGTTAATATAGACTGTTCTTACAGTTAATGAACCTCGAGACTTCAAATGGAATGTTAATATTCTGAAACAAATAGTTCCAAACTCTGTCCTAGCTGAAACTGTATGAACTGGTTGCTATCACTGTGATGTGTTTCTTCTTTGTGGATATAGGTGTTGTGTGTTCTTTATAGTGCAGTGCTATTTTCAAATCCTGCTCACTTTACATCTTTTATGGAATCTTACAATGTTACCACCAAGGACTCAGTGCCACTTCTGTACACTTTGGGCATGACTCATGAAAGTATTCTTTCAAGAACAGAGACAATGTTTCAGATCATGATGCTTATCAAGTAATTTGAAATAATCTTCTGATCCTTCAATGACTGATACTGAATGACTGGCCAGCTAAATAAATTCATGATTTCATGCATGGGTAGAATAATTAAAGAAGAAATGAGTGGCTAATATGAAATTACGAAATGAACAGGGAACTATCGTGATGACATAGAACTGCTTAGTTACATTTTGTGTGTGTGTGTGTGTGTGTGTGTGTGTGTGTGTGTGTGTGTACAAAATTTAGTAAACAAGGTAAAACCTCTCAATTTCATGAGACAAACATGAAAAGATAGTTTTATCCCAGGTTGAATCAGTAGGAATTTTTCAGGGCTAGCTTTTCTTTCTGGGGTGAATCTCACTCCCAAGACTCTAGTACTGGCTCAGTCCCATATGATGGATTCTTTGGTCTGCAAAGCCATTCATGTCTCCTATGATGCTAATTTTGCATATGTATACAATGAGTAATAAAAATCCAAAGACAGATATTAGGATTCAACCTGAAGTTCAGAAGAGCAAAGAGGCTGTACCTCAAACTGAACTGGTGATCCTGCCTCCACAAATTGTCAGAATGAGATTGAGCATAAGGACTGTCTCCTCCTATTTTAATCTCTCTAGAGCTGAGATTAAAGGCATGCACTGCCATTTCCCAGCCTCTATGGTTAACAGTAATAGCTGCTGGGATTAAAGATGTGTGCCATCACTGCCTGGCCTGTATGGCTGACTAGTGTGGCTGATTTTCACTGACTTTCAGGCAAACTTTATTTATTAAAACACAAATAATATAGAACTGTATTTCCCATTTTTGTTTAAAATAAAAAGGCTATGACTAATATCAGAAAATTTTATCCAATAATTACAAAAAGTATATACAATATATACTGGAAATAAATACAGCAACAATGTATATTCCATTTGCATTTGTCAAATTCAGAGAAAATACTTCATTATCTATCCTACCGTGGGCTAAGTATAAAGTATTGTACCTAATTCACTTTCTATCATAACTTGCTTTCCGCATCTGGTAAATAAGGAAAACTATGACTATCGAGTTAGTATTCAACTCCCTCAGAGACCCAAGAAGAAAATGATATTAACTGAGTAAGCAAGAAGTGCAAACAAGTGTCTTCCAAATCTGTGAAAAATGACAAAAACAGCTGGCTGCCTGGACTGTGACCCAACGTTCTTCTGCAATATCGGTGTGCTCATCTTCAGCCTACAGGTCTAGAATATCTGACAGACTTTTCTATGAAGCAGAGTTTTTGAAGGACTGTCCCACCTTCTCTGAGTAAGATTTGGAAGTCACTATCTTTTGTGTCCTTGTTTCATTAGGGTTGTATACTCTCAGCAGTTGAGGCTCTTGATAGCCCAGTAGCTTACTTTTGCTACAAAGAAAGGAAACTCTATGTGGAGTTTCTTCACTGCCCATAGTCTTCTCTGAAGTGAACTGGTGCTGCCAGGAGCAGACATGTCTCATTTTCATGAAAAAAGAAAAAAAGGAAAAAAGAACCGATGTTATTAAAACAGCTTTCTGTCATATTCGGTAGATCTCTGAAGTGTTCAAAAATGAACTGACTATTTAAAATACATCTGTTTGATCTCGGAAACCTATCTAATGCAACTGTCGGTTCAATAGTAATAGCTGACTAATTACTGACCTGAATTTCCTTATTATTCTAAATAGTTGGTAATAATAACTGTCAAGGACTAGAAATTTCCATTACATTGTTATATTGCTGTATAGGCACAATACCTTGAACAAGATTATAAACATAGGTATAATCTGTTAACAACCTTAATCTCAAATTGGTATCAATATATAAAATTTGTATAAAATATACAAAAGTACAATCTAATTAAAACATTTAAAATCAGTAGCTGCTTTTTAAAAGTAGATTCAATAATTTACCTTTTTATCTTATCAAATCTATATTGTCCCTTTCTTCTTTTCAGAGTAGATTCAATAATCTACCCTCTTATCCTGTCATATCTATATTCCCCTTTTTTTAAAACAAGAACCTTGAACCTAATTTCCTTTGCTTAGCTTTTTTCAATGGTGTGGTATACATATCCTAAGTTTCCAAATTCTACAAAATGGAACACATTCATCTGCCAGATTTCATTACTTTGAGTGGGTTATTTCCTGCAGGTAATGTTGTTTTGTTAAATAAGGACAACTAGGACATTTTTCTTTTAAGGTCCTTAGATTGTTGGCGTATGGCGGAAGTCTTTTTGTAAACCTTTGCTATTGCCATAATGTCTTTTATGAAATTCCGAGGCCTTCAGCTCATTTTCAATTAATAATTAATTGATTTCTGCATTATATTTTACTAGAGGACCTGGAAGAGTCATATAGGATTGGCTGTGTGTTATGAATATGGGATGATGCCTATTCCTGATTATATCTTGTAACTGAATAAATAATGAAGTCCATTCTGCATCGCCTGGCATAAATTCAGCAGTTTCTATATTCAAAATAACTCTTCCTGCATATTGCAGATCAGTAACTGTGAGATATTCATATGAGCTCTCACACACTGGAAAGTCTCCTATCTATTCTGGTTGTAGCGGAAATACTATAACCTGGCTCAGTCTTACCTCTCCATTTCATACTCCCCCTTCAGCATACATGACTGTTTCTCTGACTGTGACATTAGCTATCACAGTGATTTATATATACATATATATATATCATCCTTATGTCTCAGATTAAATGGCATCGTAGGACAATGACACTTAAGTGAACATTTAACAATGGGGGACTGCATCATTCTTCTCTCTCCAATTGGTGAGCATTCAACCTTTGAAGCCCTTACCTTCTACATACGGAGGCTGATTATCAGTTTGTGCTTTCCACTGCACGATCCCCATACTAGGGAATCTTTTAAATTGTCCTGGCAGGCATTAACAATATGTGACTAATATTTTCCAAGAATAAACAAGAGGCATATGTGATAGTAATAATTTAAAAGTCAAAGAGGAAAAAATGCCTTCTAAGCCATTATTACAAGTGCAAAGCTGATTTTGAAGATTTGATTTATGTTGCCTAATGATCCATAGCAATTGTAATTGTAATTTATTGTTATAAACTTTATGTGAATTTATTACACTAATAAGATACTCATGAGGACTAGCTAAGTAGGAAAATGCCATCACATGATGCTATTCAGACTGGTAGTTAAAATGTTGTAGAAGAAAAATATTTTTAAAAAATTGTGGAAGAGGTTCACACAACCTCTTTGAAAATATTGCTTGAGCATAATATATTTTGGTAATACCTAAAAACAAGTATCTGTGAAGTTATATTGAATAAAGCTATCCACATGATTGAGTTAGCAAGAATTATAAGAAAACTTTAAATTATTCTTCATCTTAGGCTGCCCTCCATCTCACTGTTTAGCTAATAATACCCTTGAACTTGCGACCATTTCCTATCCATCTCCTAAGTGCTAAGTCTGAACAATTATGCTCCATTCTCTTTTATGCTGGAGACCTACCACAAGGATTTGCATAAACTAAGCAAGCACAGACTGAAACCTACAACTTTTGAGCCAAAAGAAACATTTCACTGTATAATCTCTTCAGCTCAGGTATTATAGTAAGAAAACATTGTTAACCACAATCATTCATTTCTTCAAAATCATGTGTTTGTTTGTGTCAGACAATAAATATGGGGTGGAGAAAGAGATTGCCTGGTTTACTTTCTTTCTTTCTTTTTTTTTCTTCTTTCTTTCTTTTTTTTTTTTTTTGAGACAGGGTTTCTCTGTGGTTTTGGAGCCTGTCCTGGAACTAGCTCTTGTAGACCAGGCTGATTTCACAGAGATCCGTCTGCCTCTGCCTCCTGAGTGCTGGGATTAAAGGCGTGCGCCACCACCTGCCTGGCCTGGTTTACTTTCTAATACTGCAAAAAGAAATTGAGAACATCCAGATAAACAAGTACTTCCATTTTTGATTGTGTTTCATTACACCAAAGAAACCAGAAATGGGAGAAGAGGAAGTTGGAGACTAAGGCGTTACATGTATAAAAATATAGTATTATTTAATACAATATAATACAATGCATATATTTATATATGGATATACAATAAAAATTATTTTATATATAATAAAATCAGTCTCATTAAAGATAAGAAGAAATAAGTGTATTCAGAACAAAGAAAAGTTCTTATTTATAGAGAGACATAGGGATATTAAAGAAGTGAAAAATAAAGGGGAGGGTATCAATATTATGTACAGAAATGAAGTTTCCTTTATGCACGAACCATGGCAGTGAGATAGAAACATCATAAGGCAGCTTGTCAAGGTTGGAGTGATGGGCTGAAACCAAACCAAGCTGGGCTTTGAAGTCACTGAAAGATTTAGATTTAGTCTAACTATAATGAAAAGCTGCTAAAGGACAAGGCCAGCATGATCTGATTTTCAATTTTGAAAGATCATCACTAACTGTTATACATAGAAAGTATTAGACAGTGTAAATACAGAAGTCCAGCTAAAGGCTATTGCAACAAATTGGAGCCGAAATGGGATGAGTGCCCTGAGGTGACTGCAGCAATAATGGAAAATGAATGGGAAAATTCATTGCACAATTTCTAAAAGAATGATTAAGACTTCTTTTCACTGGAAAGTAAAGGAGAGGCAGAGACATGCAAGGATAAAGTCTTTCAAGTTCCCACTGAGTAGATGGTGTGTCATCATTGATTCTCAATGTTCCTAATAGAGCGACCTTTGTTCTTCACATGTGGTGACCCCCCCAACCTTAAAATTATTTGGTTCCTGCTTCATAACTGTAATTTTGCTACTTTTATGAATTGTAAAGAAATATCTGACATGTAGGCTTTCTGATATGCAACTCACAAAGTGGTCAAGACCCACAGGTTTTGAACTGCACTAGAGGAAGGCAGAATCATCTTTAATATCAATAGGCCCCAGGCTAGATTCTAAATGAGAATATACACACTGCATGCTTAGATATCTTAAAATTAGAAATTAATACTACAACATATGAAATAATAATGTGATATCATTATTTCTCAAAAATTATACCTTTGCAGGAAGTATTCATTCTTAGGTTAAGTAGAAAAAATTTATTTCCATAAAATACTGCACCTATGTGAGAGAGTAGTGTGCATGCTGATCCCTGGAGTCTATCACCATATGACCCACACCTAACCTCATAGAGCCCATTACCATACTGTCTTCACCAAACTTCTCAGAGCACATCACTACACTCTTCACAAGACACACCAGAGAGTCCATCACTGTATGTCCACAATACATTTATTAAAGTTCATCACCACAATGCCCACACCTCACAACCTAGATCCTGTAACTATAATATCCACATTTCACTTCGTAATGGATGTCACCATATGTGTTCACATCATTTCCTGAGGCTCATCACAATCTCTGGGGCTCATCATTGTATACTCCTCATCTGTATCCGTAGACGATATGACGGTGGTCTGTATATACCACTTCCTGCAGCCCACCAACTTACTGTCCATACCTTGCTACCAGAACCAACACTTTGCTATCCAGATACTTTTTGCTTCATAGAACCTGTTAGAAAAAAAATCTCTATATTGTAGCATCATATCTCAGAGGGAAACTTAAGATACAGAAAATTTTAAAGGGACACTCAAAAAATAAATAATTCTTGTCTCTGTGAAGACTGCAAAAGAGAATAAAGTATGCCTGTGGAAGTCCTACAAAGATCTCCAAGATTCCAGATTTATTAAGCTGTCACTCACGCTGGGGTTGGCTTTTGGTGATGCAGCTTTTCTTAACTCATCCTTGTCTCTGCAAATAAATCCTCAATCTTACTGCTGTAAGTGACCCCAATAAATTATTTGTTCCACTGAGTTTGACTTTGGCAGAAGCATAGCTTTCATCTGTTATTCAGTTTCTACCTAGAGTCAGTACATGTTTTTTTAACTTATTGCCATAAGAGACAAAATTATTTCCCAAGCTTCACTTTCTGGAGCCTATGAACTTAGTATCTACCACTTGTCCTTAGAGTCCATCAACATACTGCCTCCATTTCTTCCCAGAGCCCACTGCCATATTTTTCTCATCTAGCTCCCTGGAGTCCATTGAACACTGTGTGCACATCATTCCCCGAAGCCATTTACCATAATTTCCACACCTCAGTCCCTGCAGCCTATCATCATGACGTACACCTCTTTAATATCCTGCATTACAGACAGTTTTAGCTCCAACACCCAGCTGCCAATATCTCAAAATACAGTGGTGCCTACTCTACACTCTTGAATTACGAACTCACTGAACCTTGAAATCTGTGCCACATCTTCTCTGGAGAAGAACAGCACAGCAAAAGGGGGAGACCAGCCATGTATGGAGGCACTTCCTAAGTTCTGGATACCTAGACCTTTACTCAGAAAGGTAAACTGTCCATCTGAATAAGAAGCGTGAACTACAGCGAGAAGAAATCACAACAAGCATGGGTCAAAAAAATTACTCCTTTAGTATCTGTGTATTGGCAATATTAGATAACAAAAGTGATGAAAAATTTGGTAGCACATTTTCTTGACCACATTAATTATAATGATCTTTGAAATTTAGCTTCATTATATGTGTATGAATGTATGTGCCTTGTGCCCACAGAGCCTAGAAAAAAGCAGAGGAATATGAGAAACTGGAGTTACAGGTAGTTGGGACATGCCATCTAGGTGCTAGGTACCAATGCTAGGTCCTCTGAAACAATAGCAAGTCATCTTTCCATGCCATCTCTCCAGCACACAATTACATCCTTACCATTTAGTCATTTCAGAAATATGTTTTGAGTAGTTACCATATGACACTCGCATGCCATGCTTGTAAGCTGTCCAAATAAGGGAATTCCCAGAGCCTAGGTGCTTCATTAAGATGGGGCACTCTAACTCACTGTTTGTTTACTCTAACTCCTGTAAACAAACATTTATACTCTTCTGAGAACTAACAGGAAAAAATTGCTTCATTATATAGATTAAGGCAAGAACTTTATTCAACCAGAGTTCACGGTGCAACACCTTGTTCTGAGATTCTGGTTTAAAACAAATAATCATTTATTTGTTTATTTGTATCTATGTGTATGTGTACATGCATGAGATCATGTGCACCAGTGTTTGCAGGTGACCACAGATGCCAGCAGAGAATGTTGGATCTCCAGTAACTGAAGATATAGGCCATTGTGAACCATCTAATGAAGGTACTAGGAGCACAACCAGATCCTCTGCAAGAACACTGAGTGTTCTTAACTGCTGAAGCCCCATATCTTTTCCCTTTTCTTACAAGAAGTATTCCATTATTTTGTCTCTATCTCTGTTCATTCTTCCTTGCATCCTTGATAATCAACAAAAGAAAAACTGTCTCTCCTGGACTTGATCTCATTCTAAGTAAACAACAAAGGCTGAAGAAGAGAGTTAATAACACCTTCTTGGCATAACTCACTGACCAACAGAACATACATATAATATAATATAGTATAATAATATAAAATATATAAAAATGACCCAGAGATGGATGAAGAGAAGAAATAATGAAAGAAAGAATAAAAGTGGAAAATATTTCTGCTTGAAGCTTCAAGACACAACTTATCTTAATAGAGAAATTCTCCAAGGAAAGTCACTACGGGCAACAACACTATATGGGTGACATTTCTGGTACCTGAGTTTGGATCATGTTTTTTGGAGGCCTTATTTGAGCAAGGTACATGTGTCAATAACAGTCATAACACCATTTTTTTTTTGCAAAAAAGATACACAACCTTCACGTGTGTCTACATTTTTGTATGTACATTCTTGTGTGTACCTATTTGTACACATACATATCTATGTGTGGGTATTTGCATATGCTGGCACATGTGCAGCTGTGTGCACATACAATAGCTAGAGGCTAGCATCATTTGCTCCATGTCTTTTATTTATTGAGACAGATTCTTTCGAGAAACTAATTCTGCAGGATGAACTGGTCAGCAAGCTGCAGGAATCCTCTCATCCTCTGCCTTTGCATAGCCACAGTTACAGGCAGGTGCCATCATACCTGGCTCTTTCTGCCTAAGTCCTAGGAGCCCAACTCAGGTCCTCATTGTTTTAAAACAAGCACTTTTATCAGCTGTGTCATCTCAGACATTTTGTCTTATTCAGCAGAGTAAGATAATTTGTTTTGCATACATATCACTCAAATTTAACCATCAGAGCTTTGAAAACTGTTAAAAATCCCCTGATAAAAAGGTAGCTCCATTTCCAGGTCTCCAGGTGACATTTTTTCAATTATATTATGTCATTCACCACTCTTTAATTCCATCAATTATATGATTAGTTTGTGTGTTCATCTCTATGTAATAGACAAGAGTTGTGTAATATCTGTTCCTGAATAAATGAAGTTAATTACAGAATCAATAGGACACTGATAACACTAAAGAAAAAACATCTCAGGTGTTCAATAAATAATTGATAATTTAAATAATTAACACGGGTACCTGTACCTATATTTGTAATAGAATTTTACCTTATGTGTGGCAAGAATAACAATCAACTTCCCTGTAACACTTTTATTTCATAAAACATTACTTTAGAAAAAAATAAACTACATATTCCTTTAAAAGTAATGATGAGGTTTATGCTAATTTACCAGTCACACAGATAGATAGGCAATGTTCATTTACTTATCTTTCATCACAGGCATAAAGTTCACTCTACTGAAGAAAATCTAAAATAGTCATACAAGGATTGAACATATAATGGGAACTCAGTACTAACAGCAATGTATGGAGCCTCACGTTTGCCTACTGTGTGCTAAGAATCGTGACCAACAGACTTTAAAGATAACCTGTATCCCACAGTAGTTATACTTCCCTGAAATCCTATATCCCTGCTGGTAGATAAATCACAATAGGTGTATTTCCCTTCAATTTCAGATTTCTGTTCCTATTATGACAAGATGGAGGAGAAACATACTTACATCTCTTGGACCTTAAATACTAATAATCCAAGTAAGATATTTATTGCTATTAAGAACATGTTACATGCAGTACTTTAATTCTTTAAACATTCTCTTTGCGGAATCATTTGTTTTTAATCCATTTTATGTTGACAATACCAAGATTTAGGAAAGAGAACAAATTTGTGTAGGATCTTATAACTGGTAAACAATAAAGCAAGTTTGAGTCACAATTTTCCCAAAGTCTACACAATTCAGAGGCACAGTGTGCTGGCTTTGTCTTCATCACAGGCTATTCCTATCACCACCATTTCTGTGAAAAATTCCTGAATTTTAGCTGCTAGTCTCTTCCTTGACTCTGAAAAGAATATTTATGTATGGTTCTCATCCTTCTCGTGTGAACAACATATATAAAGTACTTTATATTTCCCTATATAAGGTTAAAGTATTTTTTAATGTTGTTTATATTGGACCAAAATTTCCCAGTGGAATTAATTAACTGATATTTCCTATTGCTTTGAAATATGCAAAGTAATAAATGCCTTCCCAGATTAATAGCTGAAGCAAAACTAAGGTGGTTAATGAGTCTCAAAGCCCATTTGCTGTGAGAAAATGGTGATTATTGTTCTTTTACAGTCAACCATATAATTAGAGGAAATACAAGGAAATTATATTTTAGGTACTCTGAAAAAAATAATATTTCCATATTATTTTTGAAGTGTTCAGCAAAATATATTTCAGCTTATATAACATAAGAATATTGGTGCAAAGTTAGTCATTTACAGCTTGAAAATGTTTATTAATACAGTACTGTCTACATTAGTACAATGAAAATGTTTAAAAATAAAGTAAGATAAACTTAAAAATTAGTAATAACAAGGTATTTATTATTATTAATATAATAATTATTTTGATAATTAATCAAAGACCCAGATCGGATATCAATCCACACACCTAGGAACTCTTGACTTTTTGACAAAAAAGCAAAATATATAAAATGGGAAAAAAGACATACTCAGCAAATGGTATTGTCATAATTAGATATCAACATGTAGAAGAATGAAAATAGATCCATACCTATCACTATGCACAAAACTCAAGTCCAAATGGATCAAAGGCCTCAGCATAAGACAAACCACACTGAACGTCATAGAAGACAAAGTAGGAAGTACAGTTGAACACATCAGCAGAGTAGACCACTTCCTAAATATAACCCCAGTAACACAGACACGGAGAGAAACAATTAATAAATGGGATCTTCTGAAACTGAGAAGCTTCTGTAAAGCAAAAACCATGGTCAACAGACAAAATGGCAGCTACAGAATGGGAAACATTCTTCACCAAGCCCATATCAGAGGGCTGATCTCCAAAAAATGCAAAGAACTCAAGAAATTTGTCATCAAAAAAAAAAAAAAAACAAGTAATTCAGTAAAAAAATGGGTTACAGAGAATTCTCAACAGATGAATCTAACATGGGGTAAAGGAAACACTCTTCCATTGCTGGTGGGAGTGCAAACTGGTACAGCTGCTTTGGAAATCAGTATGGTGATTTCTCAGAAAATTAGGAAACAACCTACCTCAAGACCTAGCAACACCACTTTTGGGTATATACTGAAAGGAGACTCAATTATACCACAAGGACATGTGCACAGCTATGTTCGTAACAGCATTATTTGTCATAACCTGGAAAACCCTAAAGGCCCTTCAACTGAAAAATGGATAAAGAAAATGTCATACATTTACACAAAGGAGTACTACACAACAGAAAAAAATAATGAAATCTTATAATTTGCTGGCAAATGGACGGATCTAGAAAACATCATATTGAGTGAGGTAACCCAACCCAGAAAGACAAATATAATATGTGTTCACTCATAAGGGGCTTTTAGACATAAAGCAAAGAAAAAGTAGCCTACAATTCACAATCCCAGAGAACCTAGACAAAAAATAAGAATCCTAAGAGATATCTAATCTAATCTACATGGGAAGTAAAAAAAGGACAAGATCTCCTGAGTAAACTGGGAGCATGTGGATCATGGGAGAGGGTAGGAGGGAAGGAAGAAGGAAGGGAGGGGAGTGGAGAAAAATATATAGCTCAATAAAAGCAATAAAAAATTAGTGAAAATAAGCAAATACGTTATTCCACAAATACAATCCAGAAAAATTATAAACTTAATGACTTCAGCTTTTCTTACCAGACTTGATTTTATTTAGAATCACTATAATTTAATCTCTAAACTTTAATTTGTCAATACATCATCCAAAAGCAAACACTGAATGTTTTTGGTTTCAGTGTAATTTGGAAAAATTATTCTAGTGTGGGAAAATCATCTTGTTAGTCATTCTTTGAGGGGTTGTAAAGGAAAACCGTCATTTGGTATTGTTGCTACTAAATCACCAGTCCCTTTGTTTATTGTTCATTCATCAGAGTCACTTAGCACCAACCAACATACTGGGCACTATGCTACAAGCGGCAAAAAGCTATATCAGATGTCCTCAGAGCTCTGAAAATTATGCAGTGGTACAGAAGATCAATAAATCGACTGCTGAGATAAGCTTCAGTGGCTTTGCACACACATTGTGGGAGCTCAGGGGAGGGGTATTTGAATCAGACTTGGAGTCAGAAACATTCTCTAGAAGGAGTGAAAATCTTCTGGAATTCTTACCCTCTAAGGCATGAAAGTCTTATCTGATCTCAGTCTGCAACTTAAAACAGAAACAAACAAATAAAAACAAAAATAAGGGATTCTGGCAGGGTAGGGAGGATTCTGTATTTCAAAGTATATTAAGCATCTCTATCGCATTTTACTAGGTAAACTAGACTGAACGACCATAATATAAATTTGAAAGCATGGCATTGCTGATTCAATGACATCTTTCACCTTAGAAAATACTAGTACATCTTATACTCAAAGGCATTTTCAATCCAATGGTTCTTACAATATTGTCTGGCCCCGCTGCAGAGCAAGCTCTGTCCTGCTGTCTCCAACGACAACAGCTTGGGCATCACTTACCCTGTCATCGGTTCAGCTATAAACTTGGATTGTGTCTTGAGTTTTGTGACTGGCCCATAATTCACAAGGAACGACTGAAACTTGCTGCTCATGCTTTTCACACACATAAAGTTTAATCTTCCAAAATTTTTTCTAAAGAGATTTATTTTTTCCCTGAAAACTTGATAAAACAAACTGTATATTTGAAAACTTCCAGGAAAAAAGAGGTATCTTTATGTTAAAATATGAGATAGTGGGTATGAAAATGACCTTAATTAACAATTCTACAACACATATATAAAACAAAATAAACAAACAAACAGGCTTTTTTGCTGAATAAGTAGTGAGAACTAGTTAATGAATAGACTAACTTACGGAGCCCCTATACTTTTCTTCCCAATCATCAATTTATGGGTAGATTGATTACCAAATAATGATAAAAATTAGGTATGTTAATGAAAAGTTAGGTTGTGAGATAAAGTTTTTAATCACAGGGAAAGTCACTGGGAAGTATTTTCATAACTTGCTTCTCAGCTGTAATTGGTACTTCTAAAGGGATAGGGACCACAGTTTGAAAAAAAATGTTGACGATAAATATGAATAAATATAAAATTTCTTATGCTCCTAACTTTAACTCATAATTAATTACAATCCTATCAGCTTAACACTAGAGTTCCAGCCATGAAATGTCAAATGTACTCCGTTCCTTAATACCCTACTTTTGTCTTTGTCCTCTTTCAAGTGTTTAAGACAGTTGTATGTGCACAGACAAGTTAACAGTAACTTATTTCCAACTATTTAGTTTAAATACTGTGAGATTGACTTACAAAATTAAGTACCTTACAAAACAAATTTTACTGCATTTTTTATATGAGTTTTGTTTGGGAAATATTCTTTTCCTAATAAAAACTCCTGTCACTAAATGCCTTAACAATTTCCAAAAAATAAGTTGTAAATTAAAATGCAGTGTGTGTTTGCCTGGTAAGATTATGTATGGAGAAGCAAGGACACACTAAATGGACAGCAGTTCTGAAAACTAATCTACTGAGCCTGAGATCTGCATCACAATGATGGAGAATTTGCAGGAGCTCAAAGGCTAAGCTGTGCTGACTAAAGAGCTGGCTTCTGTTTAAGAGTGTCAAGACACAAAAGCCATTGCTCTTAGCACAGAAGCTGACAGGTGGGTGTGACATTGTAGATGTGACAAGGTCGTTCCACCTTAACTTCGAGAGTCCCTGAGCAGAAAGCACTGGTCCTCAAATCAAGCCTGTCTGTTCAGACATGGATAAATGCCATGGGTTAATGATTATGAGAATGGACCTAGTACGATGCACATGTTTCTTGGTTTGTAGCTGAGATTTGCAAGCTGGTACTCACTGCTGATAGGCACCCATTGAAATGTAAATTAATTGAAACAGAAAGAAATAAAACTTTCTCAGTCAAGAGTCATCTTCCTGCAAATCACTGGTTTATATGTATTGCTTTCAAAGAAATAAAGAAATTGTGCAGGTTTCTCTCCCAAATATGTAGATCTACATATTATTGCCATTCTCAAAACCAAAGAAGAAAATTGCACTAATGTGTAGTTAAAGCATTATAACTCTTAACAACTGATATGTCTGGCTTTTTTTTTTTTTACATACTAATCACAGTTCTCCTTTTCTCTCCTCCTGCTCCCCCACCTTCCCCTCTCCCCACTCCCAATCTGCTCCTCATAGTGGTATGGAATCTCATGGGTAATCAACAAATTCTGTCACATCACCAAGTTGAGGCAGCTAAATCCCTCTCCCTTGTGTTTTGGCTGGGCAAGGTTTCTCTTAAGAGGAAATGGACTCCAAAAAGCCCATTCCCACTGCCAATGACCCCACAAACTTCTCAAACCACCCACTGTCACCTGCTTTCATGGGGGCTGGATTGGTTTTATGCCGGCTTCCTAGTTTCAGATATGTATTTTTATATAGCAGCTTTTTTAAAATTAAAATTATATTTTTAATAATATTGGGAGGTGATTGTGGGCACGCCTGGTAGTGTTGAGTGAAAGAATGATGACAATTTGTAGAAGTCTGTCCTTTTATTCTCCATGGGATCAGAAAGGCTGAAGTCAGGTTTTCAGGTCTGTGTTGCAAACACATTTACCCTCTGGGCCGCTTCTTTGACACCCCATAGAATGATTTTTACTTTCTTTATTAAAAATGTATATTTAAGTGTTTATACTTTGAAGATTTAAAATAAGATTTTCCTTAAAAATTTAAACAAGAGGCTTTTCTACCCAGGCAATGCAGGTAAACAGAGGCTGTTAACAGCTGGAAGTAGTATACTTTCAAAAGAATTCTGTGTCCTTGTCTTACTCGTTTTATATAGACACTTGATCTTTAAACAGCGTAAGATATACGTGTCCTTGAGCTCTGCCCATAGCCCATCTACAGAGTTTCACAGTATCCTTTCTCTGTGCCATTCCACTGGGCCTTCTAAATATTATATTTTAATATGCTGTTTCTTAGCCTTTTACTCTGGAGTCTTCATTGAAGACCTTGTTTCCTCTGTACCTTCAGAAGCAGTCACATTTCTTCACGGTCATATCACATGGACAGAGAGTGCGTAATTTATTTTTTGACTAGCCTTGTATGCATTATTTAGAAAACTACGGGATTTTTTTCTCAGTTAAGCATATATTAAGCCATTGCAGAAAACTTGCCAAAAGTCTACAGGGTCTGTCATCCTGAACCCTTCTTGAGTTTACTTATCTTTATATCAGTTCTATTAAATAAACCTTCTATAGTCATGCATAAACTAATTCAAAACCCAAATGCCCCCACCACCAATTAGAAGGTTATTGGTGAAATGAACAAAATGGGTAGACTATGATGGTGGATCTGCATTTAACATACACATCCTTTTGCTTCCTAAACAATACAGAATCCATTTACAAGGAATTTTCACTGTGTTAGGTTGCTGCCTCATCCAGCAGTGAAAATATGGTAGGGTCTGCAGAGACTAAATATAGCCAACGTCATTTTCTCTAGAATCTTCAGCATTCAAGGATTTTGGTTATTGATGGGAGTCATGTAGAAATCATGGAACTCCTGCCCTGGTACGAAGGAACAATCACAAAGCCTGGAGTCAGAGAAAATGAAATAAAAGGAATATGTGCAGTGTGAATAAGAAGCTCAACATTGTACAATATAACCTCAAGTATCTTTTGGCCATCTGAACTTTGTCTGATGAGAATTCTCTTTTCAGTTCAATACCCCATTTTTTAATTGGATTAATTAGAATTTTCATGTCCAGTTTCTTGAGTTCTTTATATATTTGAGATCAGACCTTTGTCTGATGCAGGGTTGGTAAAGATCTTCTCCCATTCAGTAGGTTGCCTTTTTGTCTTAATGACAATGTCCTTTGCTTTACAGAAACTTCTCAGTTTCAGGAGATCCCATTTATTCACTGTTGCTCTTGTTGTCTGTGCTACTGGGGTTATACGTGGTCTCCTGTGCTCTTGTGATGCAGTCTACTTCCCACTTTCTCTTCTATCAGGTTCAGTGTGGTTGGATTTATGTTGAGGTCTTTAATCTGTTTGGACTTGAATTTTGTGCACGGTGATAGATATGGATCTATTTTGATTCTTCTGCAAGTTATGCCAGCACCATTTGTTAAAGATTCTTTCTTTCTTCCATTGTATACTTTTAGCTCCCTTGTAGAAAATTAGGTTTTCATAGGTTTGTGGGTTAATATCTCGGTCTTTGATTTGATTCCATTGGTCAACGTCTCTGTTTTTATGCCAATACCAAATGGTTTTCATTACTGTAGCTCTGTAATAGAGTTTGAAGTCAGGGATGGTAATGCTTCCAGAAGTAACTTTATTGTATAGGATTATTTTGGCTATCTTGGGTTTTTTTGTTTTTCCATATAAAGTTGATTATTGTTCTCTCAAGGTCTGTGAAGTGTTTTGTTGGGATTTTGATAGGGATTGCATTGAATTTATAGATTGCCTCTGGTAGAACTGACATTTTTACTATGTTTACCCATCCAAGAGCATGTGAGATCCTTGCATTTTCTGGTGTCTGGTCTGTCTTGTCAAACACTTGCACTTCCTTGGTTAGTGTAACCCGGAGATACTTTATGCTATTTGTGGCTATCATGAAAGGTGAAGTTTCTCTGATTTCCCTCTCTGCTATTCTATCCTTTGTGTATAGAAGGGCTACTGATTTTTTTATTTTTCATTTTTTTGAGTTTATCTTGTATCCTGCCACATCACTGAAGGTATTTATCAGCTGTAGGAGTTCTTTGGAAGAGTTTTTGGGGTCACTGATGTACACAACTGCAAATCAAAACAACTTTGAGATACCATCTTACACCGGTCCAAATGGCTAAAATCAAAAACACCAATGATAGCCTATGCTGGAGAGAATGTGGAGTAATGGGAACACTCATTTATTGCTAGTGGGATTGCAAACTTGTGCAACCACTTTGGAAATCAGTGTGATGGTTTATCAGGAAATTGGGAATCAATCTACCTCAGGATGCAGCAATACCACTCTTGGGAATATACCCAAGAGATGCCCACCATAATAAAAAAGCATTTGTTCAGCTATGTTCATAGCAGTATTATCTGTAATAGCCAGAACCTGGAAACAACTTAGATGCCCCTCAATGGAAGAATGGATAAAGAAAGTGTGGAATTATACACATTAAAGTACTACTCAGCAGTAAAAAATAATGACATTTTGAATTTTGCAAGCAAATGGATGGAAATAGAAAACACTATCTTGAGTGAGATAACCCAGACCCCAAAAGATGAATATAGTATGTACTCACTCATTAGTGGACTCTAGCCATAAACAAAGGACATTAAGCTATAGTTTGCAAGCCTAGAGAAGTCAAATAACAAGGTGAACCCAAAGAAAAACATATATAGATCCTCCTGGAAATTGGAAGCAAACAAGAT
>NC_022031.1:4691934-4700158 GCF_000317375.1 Microtus ochrogaster | reverse complement strand
GGGGTAAGGGGAGAGGGTGAGAGAGAAGGGAGAAAGGAAAGACTGCAGAGAGAGTGGGGGAGTGAGAGGGTGGAGATGAAGGAAGGGCGGGTATAGGAGCAGGGAAGAAGATATCTATATTAAGGGAGCCATTTTAGGGTTGGCAAGAGACATGGCTCTTGAGTGGATCATAGGTGTCCACGGGTATGTCCCCAGCTAGGTCCTTGGGCAGCAGAGGAGAGGGTGCCTGAACTGGCCTTGCTCCACTATCACACTGATGATTATCTCTAATATCACCATGGAATCTTCATCTGGCAACAGATGGAGATAGAGACAGAGACCTTCATCAGAGCAATGAACTGAGCTCCCAATGTCCAGTTGAAGAACAGAAGGAGGGAGATGAGCAAGGAAGTCTGGACCATGGAGGGGTTGGTCCACCCACTGATACAGTGTGCCTGTTGTAATGTGAGCTCATCAAATTCAGCTGGACTGGGACTGTATGAGCATGTGATCAAACTAGACTCACAGAATGTGGATGACAATAAGGGCTGACTGGGAAGCCATTGATAAAGGCACTGGGACTTGTTTCTACTGCATGTACTGGCTTTTTGGGATGCTAGTCTATTTGGATGCAAAGCTTCCTAGGCCTGGATATAGGGGTGAGGGCCTTGGACTTCCCATAGGGCAGGGTTCCTGCCCTCTCTTAAGGAGGGAGGGAGAGGGAGGAGAGTGAGTGGGGGAGCTGGAGGGGAATGGGAGGAGGGGAGGAAGTGTAAATTTTTGAATGGAAAAAAATAAGAAAATAAAAAATTGTACAATATATTGAATAATTCTCTTTGAGCATTTCTGCGCGACTGTTGTAAATCATGTCTTTATACAAATAACCCACACTAGATTTTATTCTAAGGAATTAGTGCAAAGATGAGAAGAAAGGCCTAAACTTTATTTCTTTTCTTTAATATTTTATCACTGTTTTCTGCCCTGTATATTTATTAATTCTCTAAAAGGTATACTCTCATACACACATACTCACACAATCACATGTACACACATATATTCATATATTACTGATGTTAAAGATCTTACTAATCTTTGATTTTCTTTATGCAATTTGAAGGCAACATGATGTGGGTAGTATGAACCAAAAATTACATCTCACCCAAACCTTGTCTTAATCAGAGAAAATATTATTAGCTGGCACATGGACTTAGGGTTAAAAATGAAACAACAAATGGTAGCAGTACAAAAGGGGAGTTATAGAGAGAGAACAAATGAGAACACTAAATGTAGAAGAGATAAGTTCAGAAATGGTTAAAATTTAGATTCAACCCTGCCTGCTGTGCATATTCTCCATAGGGCTGTTACATTGGGTCCTTGTCATTATTTAGAATAATAAAGTTAAAGGTGCAAAGAATTTTTTATAAATAGAAAAGAAATGTAGTTTAGTGTTGAGGAATGTTTCAATAAATGCCCTATTATTCAAATTTAAAGCCAGTTTTTTTTGCATTTTGGTGCCAAAAATTACAGACATGACATTTACTAGCACGGTTTTCTAGCCATGTCAATAATATTAAAGCACACAACATATTTTCCTTTGGATTTGGGACTGTCTGAACAGGATTCATATGAATTAGTACTTTGTTTAATTTTATTTTATTTCTATGTGTATTGATGTTTTTGCCATGGGTGTTGGGTACCCTAAAACTTGAGTGACAGACAGGTATGAGCTGTCATGTGGGTGCTGAGTATTGAACCTAGGTCTCCTGGAATAGCAGTCAGTGCTCTTAAAGCCTGAGCCATCTCTCCAGCCATGGATCATGCAAACTCTGGTCATGGAAGGACAAAATAAAAATGACTACAAAAATAAAACAGAGCACAATACAGAAAGGCAAATGAAAACTAACAGCAGACTCTGGCTGCAAAGAGGCTCCGGTGCTCAAGACACTCTTCAACAGTCATTCTCTTTCCCTCCTCCCTAGGGACCCCACATAAACATTAATGCCATGGCTGTTTTAGTAGTGCCATGAGGTGAGATGTGAAAATCTAATAAAAATGCCTGAAATAATTCTTATCATTTAGGTACAGTAGGCCAGTGCTCCACCACTGTGTTCCACACCCAGATCCAATTCAGGCATCCAGATGCTGTAAGGCCACTCTGATGAAATAATGCTCAGTTGTTTCTTCCAAATCATCAAATTAGTGTTGGGCATTTTCAAAACACTTAGGAAATAAAACTTTTGGGGATAAACATGTAAGTTTTTACATAATAAATATAAAGACATGTAAGCATATTTTATTTATTAATGTTTACACATTTTATTGAACACAAAGTCACATTTCATCCATTTGCATAAATCCATCGAAATACTATAAATCAAGCTAGATCATAAAGCAAAACAGTATTTCTATTATCAGTTTTACATATAAAATATGCAAATTCCTTATGCACTACTGATCAGTTTTGATTACTCAAACCAGATTTGCATGTGGCCTAATTATCTTATTTTATCTTTCCTACCCAAAAGTAACAACTGTTCTATGACCTAATTTAGCATATTCTGAAAGCAACTGGCCTGCAGCACTAGGTACAGGTTGCAACAACTGACAATAGCAACAGACCAGAGCACCGGCAAGGGGAATTAACTAATGACAAAACAAATCACAGTATTAATGTGGAAACAGAACAGGGGGCATCAGTAATCATTTTTATTAAATCTTATTGAGCATTTTTCTGTAGTCAGCTCTCCATAATGTTAATCAAAAGTTCATACTTTATTCATGAAAGAATTATTTTTTATAATAACAGGATACAATATTATTAGTCATACTGCAAAGACACAAAACTGCTTTAAATAACTTCTCACAAATATGTCATATATGTCAGTTTCGAGCCAAGAACAGGACACAAATGTAATTATTCAATCACATATCTCAAACTCCATTTGATGGAAAAAAGAAATTATTTTGGAGTATTTTAATGTGTGTGTGTGTGTGTGTGTGTGTGTGTGTGTGTGTGTGTGAAAGAGAACGATAGACAGACACAGAGAGAGGTGAGAGAGAGAAAGATTGAGACCAATGTAGATGTTTGTACATATTACATGTACATGTACAGGTGTAACTGAAATTAATAGAGGATATTAGATCCCGAAGAGTGACAGTCACTGCTGGTTGTGAGACATCTCATACAGATGCTAGAACGTAAACTCTGGCATTTTGCAAAAGCACTATGCTTTGTCAATATCTGAACCATCTTTACAGCACCTGGAAATTTTATTTTATTTTTTTATTTTATTTTTTTTTAATGACAGTGTTGTTTCAGTATACTTGAGTAGGTAGAGTATTGATAGAGCAAACAATTCCTGTTACTAATGGTCACTATATACTGACGTTCATAACTCCTGTTACTAAGACCACCTTTGAGTACCTCTGGAAATTTTGGGGTTTTCTTAATTTGTTTTGTTTGAATTCTGTATGTAAATAAGGAGGACTGGCTTATCAGTTATTACTAAGCAAATCATCCTTCTTCTCATGAACTGGTTTACAACAAAGACCTTTCAAAATGTTCAAGGGTAACTGAAGAAAACATGATTAAGAACTACTGATCGGGCTGGAGAGATGGCTCAGTGGTTAAGAGCATTGCCTGCTCTTCCAAAGGTCCTGAGTTCAATTCCCAGCAACCACATGGTGGCTCACAACCATCTGTAAAGAGGTCTGGCACCCTCTTCTGGCCTTCAGGCATATACACAGACAGAATATTGTATACATAATAAATAAATAAACAAATAAATAAAAAAAAGAACTACTGATCTTCTTAAGTTCATATTCACAGGTTCAGAGTACTTTAGAGAAATACTGGCAAATACCAGTCCTGATTTAAGTATCTCATCTGCACAGTACTCAGATACGCCTAATCTAACCTGATCCACCTGTACCCCCAGTAACAGCCACAGCTATTAAAACACAAACCTAATTTTACAATGATGCCTAAAACTATTTCAGCAGAACCAGCATGATACAACTAAATATGTAACTTCATAAATTATATTTGTTCTTGGCTTGCACCCCAGATTTATTGTGTTGGTGTTTTTTTTAACTAATTATTACATATGTTGGTGTATTTGTTTGTTTGGTTTGGTTTTTAATAAGAACTAAAAAACATGGGAAAGTTTTGATGATTTTTCAAGCATAAGTATGTTTGAGAATATAAAGCACAAAAAATAGAAGCTAGAACTACCATCTTAAACATGATGAGATGGAGTAGTTCATGTTAAAATAATACATGGAATGCAATGTAAAATATTAAAATTTCTATTAATTTGTCAGAAAACATGATGAGATTGATAGAACCATTATTTATATGCAATGTACATCAATAATTATTACCATTTTGCTGTAAACCCCATGTAGATAACTATGCCCTTTTATTCAGCACAGAATTTTCTTTCACATAAGTCTTTCAAATGGGAGCATTAAAAAGGGTAAAGTGAGCACATAAATAAAACTACCCAGGACTTTCTATTGGTTTGTTGTGCTCTTTTTATGCCTCGGAGTTTTCATTGGTTATTGAGAAATCAAGGGTCCCATAACTCTTGATTTCAAGCATTGTTGTGCAGTCGATAAAATCTCATGTTTTGTTACATTACTAATATTATTACAGAACCCCAAGATTCTCCCCTGCACATCTTCCCTTTTCTACAATCCTAAATGTATTTTCCTACAATTATGATTGAGTACAAACATTTATGCACAGCCCCATCAAATCATAACATATCTTGGTGTCAGCCAGCAAGCCATTTCTTGAATTTTATGGAACTCGTCACATTCATCAGTGTATAATTTTGAATCAAGGTACAGACAGTTAGTGGATTAACCCAGAAACCATCATCAAACATGAAACAGAGACTTGCTTATTGCTTGGAGTAGGGAAGCTATGCATGTTAATCATTGACATTGTAATCTAATCATCAAATGATAAAGAACACAAGGGAAGGAGGCAAAATGTAATGGCTGGATGTAATTACATTACTATTCAGCAGCTTGAGGGGGAAGACAGGCAAGTTTCTGTAGTCATTTAAACAACCAAGCACTCAATAGAACATTCTAGGACCTTGTCCAAGTTGTGACTGAAGCAAGGAGCTGTGCATTTCAAATCAAGGACAGTTGTTAGAGAATTAACTCTGTTGCTCTCAGCATTCTAACTGGGACTCGATTCCTATGATCTTAAGGTGACAGTCAATCTGAAGCGTCGGTGATTATGGTGTGTCATCTGCAATACAGAGGTCAGTAAGCTGGGTAGGTTTTCAAATTTCTGCTTTGCTATCTGCTAAATGAACTGACTAAGTGACTTAATCTTTGTTGTTCCATTATATAAAAAACAGGACTCAAATGACAGTCACATTCCAGAAATTTTGCAAATATAGCAGGCGATGTCCTGTACATAGCTAGTATTTGGTAATTAATTATGGCTATGCTTATATTATATTTGGTAATTATGGCTATGTTTATATTGGTAATTGGTAAACACAAAATATTTAAAAATAAAAAGCTACAATCAAACACTGCACAAAACTACATTGTTCCTCTGAAATCTTAGATAAATAACATGGGGGTTATGTCAGAGTGGAACACACCCTGGGTAGACAGAACTAGTCACTGTGATATGGATTCTCACAGTATGGTTCATGGAAACAGTGAAAAGAACAAGTAACACATAGCAGCCTCTCATATAAGAGAAAATTACAATAGAATATCAAACTGCTAATTTTTAGTGGCTCATGTCCTTACGTTATGATTCTGATATTGAGTAAGACAAATACAGTGTATATCAATGTTCTGCCCTTTTCTGTGCTGGTAGAGGATACGATCCCCCAAATCCAGCAACACAGACTTTATTTTTATTTGGACTATTAAGAGCTTGCACACACACCATTTACAGCAAAGTAGCGTTCTTTATTCTTTTCAGCGGCATGGGTGAGGCAGTGTGGCACAACATCTTCTTCGCATTCCCAAGAGTCTTGATCTTCATAACAAAAAGAAATTTTAAAGCTCAATTTTAATAAGCCTAATTATATTTATGTGGAAGTACAAAATCCAATGAGAGGCTCCACAGCTTCTATTCTGAAGGGTAACTCTTATCTTTTAGAAGTTTATAGTCTTTGAGCATGAATACTTTTGGTGTGTGATGCTTTTGTTTAAAAGTATTTATAATAAAGTGAAAAATTAATTTTTAAGCATAAAATACAGAATTTTAAAATGTGCCATGTATCAATAGAAGGAAATTATAAAATATCTTAAATCACTTAAAAATTAACTAAAGTCAGGCAGTGGTGGTGTACACCTTTAATAACAGCACTCAGCAAGCAGAGACAGGCAGATCTCTGTGAGTTCGAGGCCAGCCTGGTCTGCTAGAGCTAGTTCCAGGATAGGTCCCAAAAATACAGAGAAACACTATGTTGAAAAAACAAAAGCAAAAGCAAAACAAAAAGTAATGAAAAACATGTATCCTACAGAGATACACAGGTATACACTAGCATAGATTTATTGTCTAAATAATTCTAAGACTGTAACAAGTAAGAATTATTTGAAAATAATACCAGAATGTCTCCCGTGAAATATATACAACCAGTTCAGTATTATTGACTTTAGAGATATACGCACTCTTGTGTGGTAGCAACTTATCATCTTCAATAACTGGCTTTGCCTTTATATTTTCCATGAGAATAGTAGGTGCATTCATTTGTTTAAAAAAAAAGCCCTATGCTAGTTCCTAACTAATGAGGAGTGACATAAGATGGGAAAAAAGAAATGATGTATTGTACAGAGAATGGCAACTGCTATTTGGAACCATTGTATTAGAAAGTACACACGTATATACATGTAAAGTTGGTGTGGAGAATGGAACAGAACCATAATGCTAGCTCTACTCATTCCCATGCTTATGCATAGATCTATATCGCAGTATGTTCCTCATCTGAGAGTGACTTAAGATGGACTGAAAAACGACCAACCGGTAGATTTTTGTTAAGTACTAGCTCGGTCAGAGTCTTTAAATATTTCTGTTAAAACTTTTCAAAACATCTACCAATATTACTATGTATACATTACATCAGTAAGGTTCCCCTTAGAGTATACCTTTAAGAGGTATAAAACCTATTATATTTTGAGGGGAAAAGGGCAATTCATGATAACATTTCTAACATTATAACCCATTTGACCTTTTTTAGCTACAAGGAAATCCTGCACTTACGCTAGTATTTAGTAAGTAAAATGAAAATTAATTTTACTTTTTCAAATTTGTTTTCTGATAGTCATAATAATTCTAATGTGAAACTTGCTATCACTGGTTCCCCAATTCAATATTCAAAAAAAAAGAGCTTCACACAAGGAGTAAATCTTTACCTTTAAGAGGGGCGGTGGTGGCGCACACCTTTAATCCCAGCACTCGGGAGGCAGGGGCAGGCGGATCTCTGTGAGTTCGAGACCAGCCTGGTCTACAAGAGCTAGTTCCAGAACAGGCTCCAAAACTACAGAGAAACCCTGTCTCGAAAAACCAAAAAAAAAAAAAAAAGAAACTCAAATTGTTACCTGGAAAGCAGCAACTTTGATCTATACATGACAGCTGTGAACATGATTTTGCAGCTAAAATTCCTTCCTCCTACTAACATTACAATAAATTAAATGTTTTTATAAACTTTTCAAATAGCAAACTCAATTTTATATTAAAAAGGGTTTTGCTTCCCATAGTCCCAGTGGTACTAATGGTACTAAAATAATAACTAATAATAATGGTACTCATAATAACTACATGTATTCATAAGTACACAACATAATGTTTTGACACACACTATGAAACAGTTGCCATAATCAAGCTAATTAACATATACTAAACTTCTGAGTTACCATTTTAAAGGGGCTAAGAGTGCTTACATTCTCTACTATCTTTGCAATTTCTATATTACAACATAATATGTTAGCTATGTCCACCAGGCTACACTTTAGCTCTGTGAATCTTACTACCACACAGAACTAAAGGCGTGTGTCCTTGATCCTTCAGTTCCTGGAAGTAATCACAATCTTTGCTTCTGAAATTGACTCTCATTTGGTCAACAATAAATAAGACTGTTGAGTATTTATTATCTATGCCTGACTTACTCTGCTTAATTTAATGCTCTCCATATTAATTCATGTAGTCTCAAATAACAGGATTTGACTCTAAAAAGTGTGTGTGTGTGTGTGTGTGTGTGTG
>NC_022031.1:4685139-4691754 GCF_000317375.1 Microtus ochrogaster | reverse complement strand
TATATATATTCAACACACTGATTTCTTTGTAGACATACCTAGAAGTAGTATTGTTGAATAATATTATATACACTCAAGAGAGACTGGTAGATTATATGATAGCACTAGGTTTTGATATTTGAAACTTCTCTATTCTGTTTTCTACAGTGACTGTAACAATTTCCTGATGTGGGATTTTCCTCTGTATGCTGTAAATATCATTGATTAATAAAGAAATGTTTTGGGTCTACATCAGAGCTATAGGGGAACAGAGCTAGGCAGGTAAAACAAAATTGACTGCTGGGAGAAAGAAGGGCAGAGTCAGGGAGAATCCATGGAGCTGCCAGAGACAGATACACCGAAACTTTGCTGATAGGCCACAGCCTCATGGCGATATACAGATTGATGGAGATGTGTTAAATTAAGAAGAGTTAACCAAAAAGAAGCTAGAGCTAATGACCCAAGCAATGTTTTAAATAATATAGTTTCTTTGTGATTATTTTGGGGTTGAGCAGCCAGGAACCAACACGCGACCTTCCTCCCTCCAACAATTTCCACCCCATCATAAGTGGGCAAGTATTCTTTGTTCCTATGTTTTCACTATCATTTGTCCCATTGCAATTAAGATTATAACTTACTTATAGTATTTCTCCCTCCCTTTCTTCTCTCCAACCCTCTCATATGTCCCTCCCTGCTCTCCTTCCACTTCTTGTCCTCTTTTGATAACCAAACACTCTAATGGGTGTCATTGTGCTTTAAATTTACAGCTCCTCAGTCATTAATGGTATTAAGGATTTTTTCATAAACTTTTAAACTACTTTTATGAATCTATGTTTTTTGGTCAGATTGAAATAATTTACATTATCTAATAAGAAAAGTTTTCTCTTCATATGAACAGCTTCTGACTGAAGTGGGGGAGAGAATACTTGTCAACTATTCATATGAAGTTGTACATTTTTAGGTACCATGAGGAAAATGGGGACATCCTTGCTGGAAAAAAGTCTTTTCCTACCAGGAATGTTCTTTATGACTGTCTTGCCCCAGATGTTAATGCACTTGCATAACATTCAGTTTCTTTGAGCCACTAACTTCAGCATCTCTCCTGTTTAAACACAATGCCATAAGTACTTCCATTCTTACAATCCCTTATTTTACTTTGATTTCTGACACCAAAAATTTCCTCCTGTCAGGTAAGTCTAAAAACCTATTCCTTCCACCAAGCAAAAGCATTTACGCTACTTCCTAACATGTTCAGTTGCTCACCTAAAAACCTGAATGCATATTATTCTCTGATTAAATTTACTTTTTCCATTAATTCAGTCCTTAATCATAAGCTCTCATTGAACTGTTTTTCAGGATCTCATGTACACAGACTTGATGAAATAATTACATTCTCTAATAGGAAAAGTGCTCTCTTCATATGAGCAGCTTTTGACTCAATGGGGAGAGAATACTTGTCCAAAAATTTACATGACATTGTTTTTCTTTAAGTACGATGAAGGAGGTGGGGAACAATACACCACGAAACACACACTTTCCACAGCTGTTGGACACAGTCCCATACAGAACTCAAATTCCTCAAAAGCCTAAACTATTTGTCCCCAGAGGTTGTCCCACATGGCTGAGGTAAGTTGTTGGTTTTTACTGAATTTTATCCTCTGAAGGTATCAAGGTCATATGCTGAAGCTCTAATTGCAAGTACCTCGGAATATGTTTGCATTTATACTTAAAACTTCAAAGAGACAAAGTGAGGTCTTGAGGACAGGATCTAACTCAAATGCCTGCGGCTTATGCAATGGAGATTTAGAAAACGTAATAATAGAGATTCCAGGGCTACGTGATTGCAGAAGGAAGACAGTGAAGACATGTGGAAGCTTCAGACACTGGAGAGACTTCAGAACATTGAACCTTGCCAGTGTACCTTTTAACCTGTCCAGAAAGTCAGTCTTTATGGTTTACAACTGTGTTTTCACTGTTATATGCTGGAAAGCTGACACTTTTTCATATTTACATTCTGAACTGATTAAAACTAATCATTTTCTGATTCTTTCCACTTTTCAGATCTACATTTTAATGGTAGAATCCCAAAGTGAAACAACTTGAAAGTAAAGAATCTTCTTTCAACTTGGTTCTTCTTCTTGTTTTAGGAAACCACTGCTTTAGTTAATCTTCATTCCACTCCCCAAGACATGTTACCTTAATTCTGCCAAGGAGCTTATCCTGGCCTATAATGTATTTCAATTGTAAGGAAAGAATCACTGAAACATCAAATCTTCCAGTAAAATGAAAGCAGTACCATTCCCTGTCATTACTCTGTTTGGGTGTTGTAGTGTACTGGATAATATTTAAAGGATACAATAGTTTTGGTTTACTTTCTGATTCAAACCAGAACTGATCATAGATTCACCAGTGAACAGGAAAGAGCCTCACACAGTAGATGTCCAACCAGGTGGTGTTCTTCATCCTGATTCAGTTATTCCATGCTACAACAATAAAGACATGCTATAATAGCTGTAGTCCCTATAGGCCATCATGTTTTTACTTTAGCCAAGGAAACAAGTGTTCTCAAACTGCATGTTGGAAACACTACATGTGGCCAATGGATTTGAAAACATTTGGAAATATCAACATGTATTTTATGAGGCAGAAAGAATAATAGTCAGAGGCTGGGTGGTGATGGCGCCCACTTTAATCCCAACACTCAGGAGACAGAGGCAGGCAGATCTCTGTGAGTTTGAGGCCAGCCTGGTCTACAAGAGCTAGTTCCAGGACAGGCTCCAAAGCTACAATGAAAAATAAAATCAAAACAACAACAAAAAAGACTAATAGTCAGGGTAAATGAAGGAGCAGTCTTTGGAAGTAACCCAATCTTAGAATATAGGAAAGATGAGAGCAATATAGTGGGTCAGAAATAAAGGCAGTTAGTGTCTCTCTGACCTTAAGCATCCAATTTGCTACTTGATAACCCTCTCCTGACAAGTGGCTCACCCCCACTAAGCCTCCAAACTATCAAATATAAAATATGAATAACAGTAATGAGCCTTCCAGGACAACTCTGAAAGTACATCAACAAATACACATAGTTTGTGGTCATTGCCCACAATGAGAACTTAAATAATAGCTACATGGCCCTTTAAACTTAGTATTATTTGAACAGTCTTTGATTACTGAAATTATGTCTTCATAGTGAATTAGTTTTTAAAATGACTATATAAATACTATCATCAGCTTCTAAAAGAAACTGAAGAAACTGGAGACAGCAGGAGAACAGATGGCATGCACAGAAAATATACATTTAGGAATTTCACAAACATTATAAAGGAACTAAGTATTACACTGGAGCTTAGAGGGAAATGATATAATAAGAGCTTTTAAAAAACACAAACAAAAATGAACGCAAGTGGATCCCCACAGCAGAATTACTAAACTTAGGTAAAACTTATGTTAATTGGGAGTGGAAAAAAGCACACTGGCAGACACAGCAGTCAATAATGACACACCATCACAATGAATGTTTGCATACATTCATCATAAAACAGATTGAGCTACATACATGATCCTTGTAAAGAAGAAAAAGAAGCACTTTCTTCTTTATATCAGGATATAATTTATTGATTTTAAATAATTAAATATTTTATACAGTTTACTCCGAATTGAAAACAAAATGTGTAGTATTGTTTCATACACAGTATGGACAAACTGAACAGGCTGCCTTTAAACTCTCTGAAATCTGTATTTTTCTACCTCTGTTTCCTGAGTATGTGCCATCACACATAACGTAGGCTGTTTTGTTTTTGAGACACGCTCTGTGAAAGTTAGAATAAGAATGTTTCTTATAGGTCATGTAATTGTACAATAGGTACCCAGTTGGTAAAATGTGTTTTCTTTGCATTTTCCTCTCTTATTTTGTGGTCTACTGAGAGTATTATACTTTATATGCTATTATTGCATTACATTTGGGAATTTTAAATTATGAAAACACTTCAATGTGAACCATCTGTAATTATTTATTTTCAACTTTAGAAAAAAGCATGGAATGCTAATTTAAAATGAAAATAATAGATGGTAAAGCCTGTGACCCCAGAATGTGGAAGAATAAAGAAGATACCCAAGATGTAGGACAACCTAGACTTGGTAGTGACTAGAGAGCAAGATCTTGTCTCAGCATCCTCTCCAAGAGACATGCACGCACAATTTTCATAGGCAAACTGATACAACTTTATTCTAGACATGTTTACTGAATCTGTAAACAGTGTCACAATTGCCCCCATAGAGCTGTCTTGAAGAAAGGACATCCTTACAGCATGGAGCAATGAGTTAGATATACTCATCAATAATAAATGCTGCACAGTCTGGGGCCTTATTGAATGAATAGAGAAAGAATTAGTGAGCAACAGAATCCCATACACTCTAGAAATGACTAACACATAGCAGAGAGATACAGCCTGTGATTGTGATTCTCTGACTGTCTATACTGAAACTATTTATTTCCAACTACTCTAAAACAATACTTTATAGAATGCAATAAACATAAATTATTTTCTTAAATTTGGAGGAAATTATATAAAGACATATAAGACCTGAAACCATCTCAGGACATTGTGACAGGAATCTCATTTCCTGGCACCAAAGTACCAACCAATTGTCAGGTGAATTTCTTAGAGCATAAGCAATATGATGAAGAAAAATGCAGGAGTAAGTGGCAGTGTAGTATTTGGAAGGATCCCTTAAGATTAACTTAGAATAATTTTTAGTAAAATTACCAGTTATCTGAGAATTTTTAATGAATTTCATAATGGTTCACCTTGCAGACAGAGGGAAAAATATAGGAAATGGTTCTCAATTTTCCACACCCCTTTGCTATCCTGGCAACTCTAAGGGACTTAGAAGGAAACCCTGTATGCATTACAGCTTCTCTCTCTAGAAAGGGTTACAAAACCTGGCATTCTCCTTGAGGTGGGGAAGAAATTCACGTCTCACAGGAGACAAATGAAAGATAGTGAAAGCTTACTTCTCATGTCCATCTGTTCCATTTTGCTAATGACCAGGATTTGTTGTGTTCCTGGAAATGACTAATTTACAACTACCCAAACACCGAGTCCATATACTCTTCCTAATCAACTTTCACTGCATGTTTAAGGAAAACTACACCTGTGAATAACATATTCCTCAAAAAGGATTATTTGCTCTAAAAAGCTATTATTAATACAGCATGGTAGCAATTTAAACCTATGTTTAAGAAGCTGTTTAGTAATTTTTTGCTGAATATTTAGAAGATACATAGAGATAGCAATGCTAATATTGGCTAGAAAATGAGATGTTATTTTAGAATATAGAAAAAAAGGTTCAAATGTCATGTCTGTGAATTTTCAGATGAAATATGACTAAATAATATAAATCCTGCTTGGTTCTAAACTCATCCTGAAAATATGGAAAATTGTTTCTGAAAATAATTTACTGTATCACATACAGATACAACATTATAGCATTATGTAGAACTTAAATAATGTCTAAGACCAACTTGCCAGACTTTCTTTTACCAGTTTAAACTTAAACAAAGCCTTTGAGAAACACTGACTAGAACTATGTTTTGACTAATACATACCAAGTGTGAGGGTTCATATAAATTAAAAGTTCTCATGAAGGGCTGGAGAAGTGCCTCTCCTGTGACTGGATACTTAAAAGAAATCCAAAACTAGGTCAGAATTGAGAAATAGATGATTATTTATTTAGGGATAGACTCACAAGTCAGAATACTCTGAATCCCACAACCAGAACAGAGGCCAGAAAAGAGAGCAGACGCATGTTCTACATAGGCATAAATAACATAAGAGGCCAACCCCCAGTGGGTGGGTAACCACTAGCTGTAAGACTTCCTACAGCACCTTCCCCTTTTATTTAAATAAGAGAATTCTAAGCCTAATACAAAATTATATACAATAAGAACAAATATATTTAGTAATTATCCTATTATAACTAGTATAATAAATAACTTGGCCAAGTCATGAGAGGAAAGTAACTAAAACTATGCAGTCTTCAACCCCATAGAAGATCCGAGAAGGGAAATAATGTTACTTGAGTAAGCAGGAAGTGCAATCAAGCAACTTCCAAACTGTGCAACAAATGACAGCGACAACTGGCTACCTGGGCAATCACCCAGTCTCATTTGCAATGTTGAAGCAACAACCAATGTTGGCTGAGGCCTAGAATAACTGACATACCATTTTCAGAGGCAGGGAAATATCCTGTCTTGGCAAGATTTGACAGTCCTGCTTATCCATTTCCAGATACTATGTATCTTGTCAGTGGTTGAGGCATGGGCATTTCTTTGCCCAAAGGCCAGTTTTGCCAAGAAGAAAACAAGCTCCAAGGGGAGTATCTTCTGTGCTCAACATTCTCTAGGGAATAGATCCAGTCCTGCCAGGAGCAATTACATCTCACTTCAACAAAACCCTAAGTTATTTAAATGTCATATTCTATAGCTCTTTGAAGTGGTTGAAGATCTATGTAGAAACCAGCCTGGTCTACAAGAGCTAGTTCCAGGACAGGCTCCAAAACCAAAAAAAAACAAGAAAGAGAAAGAAAGAAAGAAAGAAAGAAAGAAAGAAAGAAAGAAAGAAAGAAAGAAAGAAAGAA
>NC_022031.1:4666977-4685039 GCF_000317375.1 Microtus ochrogaster | reverse complement strand
GAGTGAGTTTCAGAACAGCCAAGACTACACAGAGACCTTGTCAGAAAGAAAGAAAAAGAAAGAGAGAAAGAGAGAAAGAGAGAAAGAGAGAAAGAGAGAAAGAAAGAAAGAAAGAAAGAAAGAAAGAAAGAAAGAAAGAAAGAAAGAAAGAAAGAAAGAAAGAAAGAAAGAAAGAAAATAATTACTATGTATCTAAAAAAACCTGATTACTCTAACTATAACTATGACGAACATAGATGACTATTGATCTATAATTCTTAATACCTTTATAACTTAAAGACCAAGACTCCTTATTAAAATATTATACAATAAACAATTGTGCAACAAATGAGGACAATGACCTCAAAATATAAACAGTGTATAAGTATCTTGATCAGAAGTACATTGCAATATTATAAATATTTATCAATATATATCAATATATAAAAATGGTTTTAAGAGAGGTAGAAGCATGTATGCATACAATATTCAATGTAATTTAACTTTGTGTCAATATACAAGAATCTACACCAATGTAAGTGCCATAAATAATAACTCACAAGTATTCACTCTATCACTCACTATTATTATTAGTGTGAGTAAGCTAAGCTGGCAAATCCCATAAGCCATCGACTGGTCCATATCACCAAACTACTGTCATGCTTTGCAATTATAGTCACAAACTACAAAATCTTCCCAAAAACAAAATACCAGGAATATTTTCTTTGAACCTATTTTTTAAAATCTGACATAATTGTACAATTTTAAATAAGAATTTTAAAAGAGTTGCAGCTTTTCTGAGAAAAGCGAAATAAATCCTGTTTTGCTTGAGCTTTAATTTACCTAAATTGAAAATTCTCCTGTGTTTTAAGTGACGAGTGTTGAAACAGCTGCATTTCAATAAATCAATAAAATTAATTCAGGAAAAGTTTACAAATAGTTAAAACTCCAACAAAAACTTTTCCAAAGTAATGCTTTTCAAACTTAATTATCCTCAGAACATTTTCACTTAAAGGAAATGTATAGAATGCATCTTAAATCACGATAAACCAAAAAAGCTCTATGTAAAATTAATTTCCATTTTGAAAGCTGTCTTACGAAGTAAGCCATATCTAAGTAAGACAAAGCCTAAAGTGTAGGTTCTATGTGATGGCAGTCTCAGCTCACCTTTATGTACTTTCTCTTCTCTCGTATGCATATTCCTATTTTATAGTGCACTTTTCTAACTATTCATAACTGTTACAACTACACAAAGCCCGATGACACCAGTACAGTTGCTTAACAAGAAAACTTTGGTATGTTAAGCACTAATAGTTTTAATTTTTGCCATAAACATAACACATAAAATTTATGGTATATACTATGCTTTTCAAACTATTCCATGTTCATGATGAAAATTAAGATATGAGAACTTGTGAACTCAGCGTAGATATTTATCATCTTTTATCACCTATGATAGAGACAAACCAAGTATTTTTGCAGTGTTTACTAGCTGTACCAATCATGAATGAGACAGTAAGAAGAAAATTAAAATTAAAATTTAGACGTAAGTTCTGAATTTTACAGATTCTGAATTTTACTAAAACAAATAATATGTTTTAGGCAAATCATTACCTAAGTAAGTACATATAGTTTGGGAGCTGATGTACTTCTTGTTGAAAAAAATAAGTATTCCTTGATGTATAGTTAGAAATAACACCGAGTTATTCCAAGTGCAAGTCCTCATGTTTGTGGAGCACACACCCTACTCCTGGAGCCATCTTTCCAGCCCGCTCTTAGTATTTCTATTATCATATTTGAAATACAGGCTGCACAAATGCTATGTACCTAACTTCTTTACATTGGAGGATGGATCATATTATGCAAAAAAGCCACTAAACAGAGAACTTGAAAACATATTTGAACAAGACCCAGAACATGTTATACAGAACTAGAAGACATGAGGTAAATGAAGTTGAAGTGGCAAAAGAGGAGCAGAGCATGGATGCTCCTTGTATTTCTACATTTATAGTTTTCAAAAACAGATGATGAACCAACGTTTATACTATTTCACTTTCATATAATTCCTAAACTAAGTATTCCGTGGGCACTGACTCTATATGTAAATTCATTATTAAATATATCATTCTGTTTACGACATAATGAATGCAGGACTCGGGACATCTCACTAAATCACAAAATCTTCTGTGAAGATTCCTGGCAACACTATTATTTCTTTACATGTAGAACCAAGTTATGAATGAACTCTTTGAAAAACGCATATTTGGTAAAGTGATTGCCTTGTTTCTAGAGAAAAATAACTATCGAGATAAATTTGATATTTCATATTTAACTGACCGTATTTTGTTATTACTCCTTAGTACAAAATGAGTTTCAATGAATTTCAATTTGTATTCTTAATAAAAAGTGAAAGTTGAAATTGAAACAATCAGAGAGTATTTTAAAAATCTATCTTGGCTATTCTCTGAAAAAGAAAAAGATTTGTCTAGAAGAGTTTAAAATCATGACACAGTCCTGAAATTTTCCTGAGCCTTGAGCCCTGCACTTTGAGAGAACCCACAGAGGTGAGCACATATAAACTGTGTGCATCCCTGCACTTCAAGTATAAATAAAACCAGATTTCAAAGAAAGGAGAGAAAGCACAGCACATGTTTGACGTGATTTTGTAATGATAATATGTTGAAGTCACTTTTAATGCATTGACTTAATTGGGTAAGTTGGAATATAAAGATTATATTAATCTGTTTCACTTATTGTTTAGAGTATCGAGGAAATTTCAGACATAGGAGGCTGCTGTTTCTCCCACTACAGTCCTTCTCCGTAGTGTTGGACTCCAGAATACTTGCCATGATGTGCTCACTTCTGCTTCCCTACCCACGCTTTTTCTTCTTTTCTGTCATCCAAGAATTGCACCAGTGTCAGGGGTTAGAACCGCAGTATGTAAGAAAGAGCAAGCAACTCTAAATAAAAAGGGTCACAAAGATGATAGACAGGATTCTAAGGTGGAATAAAACAGAATTGATATCCACATCAGCCTTTATTAATACAATTTTAATAACCGGCACATTTATGTTGTTAAACATATTAAAAAGCTCAAAAAATTATTTTTTTTGGTTTTATCTTAAGACATCTTAAAGTTTGGATTCAGATGCTTACATTTTGAGTATTCTAAATATGCTACAAAAATTTCTTTTTTTAAACAACATACTATGTATTAAAGCCTAAAATGAGTGGGTAATAAAGCACAGAACCATAAATACCTCTTTATTCTGGCCTTCTTATTTTCCTCCCTTACTGCCTTTTGCCTCACAATTTTATTCTCAAATAAATAACTCAGAAATTCAATGTTGTCCTCTTCTTCAGCCCTCATGTTCATCCTACTCATTTCTGTAGAGTTTCACATTACAACTCTACAATTCCTCATAAAGGAAACACGAACCTTGAAATGCCTTAAGCAGCAAAGAGTCTTTGCTGGAAAAGCCTGGTGGCTGGGATTTGATGCTTGGATGAGCTGAATAAAATAATTAACTCTACAAAGCTGTCCACTGACCTACACACACACACGTGGTTAATTTGTTTAAGGAAAACAGATAAGAGAAACAAAGTCACTTTCGTAGGGCACTATATTCAAAATATGTCGTTTTAATGATCTGAAGAACTATAGACTATCATCTATGCTTAGTTACCATCTTTATGAACTCTTTAATTACTTATCAAATAGGTTCTTAGTTTGTAAGGTGAACAGAATTTTTTGTGCTACATTGCAACTTATAAAAAAAGAATTTCTAAAATTACACATTCTTAATTATTAAAAAACTTCTTCCAATAAATAGTGTGTGAAAGAGAAATCCTGTGACCATATAGAAAGATTATAGTAGCCTCTACAAACCAGTGCTATCTCAGTCCTAGTGAAAGCAAGTACATTCTTAACTGTCTTCTCTATGTAGTAAGTTAAGGTGACTTGATAAATTATGTGAGCATTGAAACTGTGACAGAGAAATCTCACTAATTCATGCCCAAACCAAAACATCTTTTTTCTTCTCACTTCTGGATAAATCACAGGAATCCATATTCACGTTTTAGAATCAACGCACCCTGGGTTCCGATCTCACTAAGTAACTTCGTAGCCATTCACCCCTTTGATCCCCAGTCCTCTCCTAGATCTGGATTAGGTTAAAAAACAAACAACAACACCACCAAACAGTGAGGAAGAAGATTCCTAAGTGTCAGCTCTCAGTCTGGTCCGGACTGTCACTCTATACATTGACAGAGGAGGGGACTCAGCAGCAGTACATCTAATACTACCCATTTCCTCTGGAACCTAGATTTAAACTTTTAAAAAGTAACATGTGAACCCAAGTAAAAAATGTACCAGAAAATATGCCAGTTCTTTATTTTGATCTAATTTTTTTGTATTAAGAGTGTACCTAATTGTAGTGTGCAATATTATACTTACTGTTTCTGATCAATTACTTCTTTAATAAGTGACTAATTACAATTCCACACCCAGTGATTATTTTATTTCTGCATTATGGATGACTATACAGACATAAGCAAAAGAAACATTTATTAATAAATGTCCTGCATGTCTTATCTCCTAAATGTTTTTACAGACAGTTGTAACATGTCCTTGCAGCTTTTAACTTTCTTTCATTTGCATATTGCTTATTTCTTCATAAGTTAATGCTAGGACTTCAAACTACGGTGAGGTGCAAGACACTATAACCACTCTTTTTTACTCAAGTATACAAGGATCTCCTTTCTATATATACCGTCTTAGCTGTTGTTTCCTAACTCAAACGTCTATGATATCCAGATTCCAATGTAATGTGGAAATGTACAATCCTTGCTTCACTTTGACTTTTAAACTACTTATTTTGTGAACATGGACATTTGTATTGAACGATCTCCAAATTCCCTTCCTTCTTGTTCATTCAGTCTGTCCTCAATCTGCTTTATGTTCCTCGTTCTTGGTAATATTCATTTGCTAAAGCACCAAGGAAACTATTTCATAATAGAAAGTTTTCACACATCTGAAGCAGCAATTAAACACAGCATCTTAAAATAACTTCTGCAGTCATATGTGTTTTACAATATTAACAGATAAAATGAACTCAAAAAAGTGTCACATTTAAATGGGTGTAACAGTGAAAATCAGAGATGGAGATGAAGCTGATTGTGAGATGTTGGCAGACAGAGACAACACCTATATTTATAGTCTTGTAGCACGATGAAAGAGATAGTTTTGTTACTTTATCCTACATGCCATCAGAGTTAGAAGGAAATAAGCATTCATGCTTATTAAACAAATGCTGGATGCTTTCCACGGGGCTTATATAAAACAATTATAGATAAAGGACAGTCTATTTCATCACAAGCTCAGATGAGCAACTAAGGTACCTCAACAATTTGCCTGCACTGGTCTGTGCTCCAAGAATTCTACATAAATGTATGCTAACATAGTCTCTTGGAGATTCTTCAGTAATTCTCCATGTGATACTACTTATTTTTATTTCTATCTTAAGTACCTGCTGATGAAGGGTACTCATTAATAAAAACTGAGTAAACTATACACCCTGTAATTTATCAAGAGTAAACACATAGAAGTTATTTCACACTAGAAAGAGCAAAACACCACAAAATCTTATAAACACACAATATACATGTATGCAAAAGGTGGGCCAGGCAATGACTTTCAGACTTCCTACATATTACTTGACTCTCCTAACCTATGTAAAATTTTCTTATCTTTAACAATTAGCTTTCTTCAACAGATGAAACAGTGATGCACTTCCTACTTGGTAGGAAACAAGAAGCAGAAGGGCATTCATTTTACACAATGTATGTCATACTGGAAAATAACTAGTTTTATCTCCAGTTAGAGGCCTTCATCATTCCTGAAGGTGTTGTCAGTTGCTGGAGTAAATTGTCTTCAACAGTCTTTAGTCATCTCACAACACTGTGCACAACAATAGGAACCAATCAGTCAAGATGAGCCCACCAATCCTAGAGTGGCAAGTCTATGGGGATAACCAATCACGTCCTGACTGGAGCTAATGTTTATACATCTGCAGAGAATTTATATGGGATACTGTTTATATGTTTATATCTCATAGCATGGGAGATCACCGGCACTGGTAGGAAAGCTTCTTCTGTTGCTTGCAACAAACATGACATGCCTGTCAGACTGCCTTATGAATATGGTTTGTTCATGATAGCACTGTTCTCATATTTATCAGAGAAGTTTTTTGGTGGTTGTGGTGGTGTTTTTTGTTTGTTTGTTTGTTTGTTTGTTTTTGTTGTTTTGTTTTTTGTATGTCCCAGGGGCCAATAATGATTGCAGAGGCCCATATCTGGTAAAAGTACAAAGAATACATGACTGTTGAATGCCCATATATAAATGACACATCTATAACATACTCACAAACCCTTCCAAGGGTAGGAACATCACAGAAGCAGCAGTAAGAAGTAAGAGCTAAGAGAAGGAAGATCTGCATAGAATACTGATTTCCAGCTATAATATTGCTGTAGACTTGATCTCAGCAGCTGTGATTACATGCCCTATTGGAACTCTCTACCCTCTGTCTTGGAATTGCTTCTCATGGAACAGCTCTTCCAGGGAGATTTATATATGACTAAATGGGGATGGAAAACAATTTTCTACTGGTAAGTCATTGGTAAGGTGCCTACACTCTCGTAAATATGCTATCATTGTGTTTCTATTAACAACCTGAAGAAATTCATTGGGACGAACACCTCCACCCACTACCCCCAATACATGTATAGAGACAGAATGAGGGGGGAGGGATGTTAACAGGAGGAGGATGAGAGGGACAAGAGAAGGTGACTGGGTTGAATACAATACATTGTGTATATGTGAGAAAATGTCATAATGAATCATATGAATCATTATTATGCTAATAAAAGCTTTTTAAAATAAATATTATTACTCTTCCAGTTCTTTGTCCTTGACACTCAATAAAAAGCAAATAAGCTTTCTCTATTCCTGACTAATAAAATATCCAGACTAGTCAAGAATATGTTGCTTCTATAAATATTTAGTATATAGTTATCAAAATGTATATAAACATTTTATCTAAATGTATACAGGATGCTTTAGCACAATTAATTTCTACTGTGAAATGTTGAGAAAAATCAACTATTTTATTCTAAACAAAAATAATATTAACTTATAAGTTAAGTTATATTTAACCAAAAATATATCCACACTTGAGTCCTTTAATTTTTCACTATTCTAAGTATGTGTGGTGAGGTTTTCCATTGCTCCTTTCAGGAAATGCAGACAGTGCTTTGATGTCCTTCATAATTCTCCTTTCACTTAGATTTATACATGGAAGGAGAAATAAGTCTTGCAGTGTTGAATTCAGGTGAGGAGTCTCCAAGGACATGCCAGAGGACATTCATCCTAGACAAATTTCTCCCACTTTCATCTCTGTGCTAGTATCAGAGAACAAAAGTAAATTACCCTGAATCTGTATCAGAAAAACATAAAAATAATCCAGAGCAAAAAACGAGTTTTAAGGGTCCAAAATAACTACAAAACACAGTAATTTTTTTTAAATATGTTTAGTGCCTAGCATAAGTCTAACAAAAGGACAACAGAAAATTCACCACCATTGTGAATTTAACAAATGTTGACAGTTACTGAATTAAATCTATGTCTTATGCAAAACTATTATATTATCTATGGACGTCTGTGGCTGAGGTATGCAGATACCACCTAAGTCTGTAACTTCGTATTGATTCAGTGCAGCATCACTGCTCCTAAGGTTCTGTTCAGTGACTTTTTTTCTTGTGATTGTGATACAACGAAACAAACTATTGTGAATGGCACTACTTGGAAAGCTTATATTACTGATTTCAATTATTAAAAAGTATATTAAGTCAAAGAGTCATGATAAACTATAAAAATTTAAAAACATTTTTACAGGTAACTGAAAGAAATACAAACAGTAAGAGGTGAATAACAGTTACTGGCAATCAGTGAAGACACTTTATAAACTCAACTTGTTCCTTTCTAGATTCCATAAACACTAGGAACTAAAGAATAATCACTCCTTCATCTTGTCAGAGGACAACATATGTTTTTTTGATAGTAGTGCAACAGAAGTCACAACTAACCACTCTTGTAAAAAATTAAGATACAATTCATTCTTATTCTACAATTTCTCATTACTGTGCAAATAATTCCGAATATCCACTTTACCTGTATTCTTCTTCTATACAAGGATTTTTGAGTGCTTGAAGTCTCATTTGATTTGGTGGTGCAGGACAATTGTCTATATTCTGTAAATTATGTTTTAAATAAACACTGATTGGCCAGTAGACAGGTAGGAAGCATAGGCAGTACAACCAAACAAAAAGTAGAAGCGGAGGTCCTGCCACGAAACACTTAAATGGTGTTGATAAAAGCTGACCACATGCTTTTTGGTTTTCAGCGAGAGCAGGGAAAAAGCTGTGCCATTTTAAAATGCCTGCTTTCTGGGCTATTCTGCCAGTGCAAACTCTGACTCTTGGTGGCAGGAGGTCCAGATACAGAGAGAGCATTTGAATGTTGTTTGTTAGCACACTGCTGCAGCTTGCTTGCTGGCAGGGACCTTAAAACGCCATAGAGTTGTGACAATAAACATGGCTTTTGCTGGTATCTCTGCTGTGAGCCTGAAATTTCAGAAAGCTAAGAAATGGGCTGGATTCAGCCATCAATGCCACGGCTTTAATCTTCTCCATAAGGCTTAGCAAACTAAAGACTCATGTGATAAAAAAAAAATGAGAAAGATACAGTAAAGAAAGAGTCAGAGATGAAGGAAACCTCTAAATGGTTTACAGTGTGTTAAAAATATATTCAGACTAAAAGTTAAAGTCCTTAAAATAAAAATAAATGAAGCGAGCAGTTGGGTGTGGTAGTACAGACCTTTAATCCCAAAGCTTGGGAGGCAAAGGCAGAGAGACCACTGAGAGTTCAAGGTGTAGTGTCACACACTTTTAATCACAGCACTTGGGAGGGCAGAGGCAGGTGGATCTCTGTGAGTTCAAAGACAGCCTGGTCTACAGGGGGAGTTCCAGGACAACTAAAGATACACAAAGAACCTGTCTCAAAAAATAAAAGTAAAAATAAAAGAAATATAAAGTAAAACCACATAAGGATGGAAAATACACAGAGAATCTGGATACTGTATGTTATTATGCTCTCTTTAAATTGTTTAAATGCTGAGAAAGGAGAAACAAATGCTAAACGTTATTTATTTATAAATGCTGCTGAATTAATCCAAGGTAAGTATTTTAAAAATACCCTAACTTCAAAATTGAAGTCAAAAGGTATGTTACTTTGGAGAAGAGATTTTGCTTTTGCTTCCACAGGAAATGAGAGTTTGTGGATTCATTCTGAGTTTAAAAATAAAATCAAGTTTGATCAAGGAAAACCACCTAAGAAATCTTTGGTTCAAACAGATGGCCCAGATGTCTGAGTTCTACATCCAGAACAGATTCAAGACTGAGATGATCAAGACTCACAGGATATTCCACTCAGGACTTGATTATAATTCTAAATTTTTTTTAGGTTCTCCTAAGATTATCAGCACCCCCAACCAGCAGAAAATAGTGTGAAAACTATGCCCTCATTTCCAAAAAATGGACTATGGATGTTCTTGTTTAAAAAAAAAATGAGAAGGAAGTGGTATGGGACAATAGTCTATATTCTGTAAATTATATTTTAAATAAATGCTGATTGGCCAGTAGCCAGGCAGGAAGTATAGGCAGGACAACCAGACAGGAAATAGAGGTGGGTCAATGAGAACAGGAAAATTCTGGGAAGGAGGAAGCCCAGTGCTCCCCAGTCCTGTCCTAATCACAGAAGAAGAAAGATGTGATTGCCCCACTGAAAAGGGTACAGAGCCATGTGGCTAACATAGACAAAAATAATGGGTTAATGTAAGTTATGTGCTAATAAGAAACCTGAGCTAATGGGCCAATCAGTTTATCATTAATATAGACCTCTGTGTAATTTCTTTGGGGCTAAAGGGCTTTGGGACCTGGTGGAAGGACAGAAACTAGGCAGGACAGAAAACCCCAACAAAAATTTAGTGCACTGCATAATGGCTGACCATAACAATAATCAAGGCACATGACCACACACCAATCAGGTAGAAACCATTCAACTACAAGATCATCATATAATTTTTATTTACTTATTTAAATCATTAATGGTTTTACTTAAGAAACTTATATTCAGAGGCTAGAGTGATGGCCCAGACATTAAAAGCAATGACTTCTCTTCCAGGGAACCTAGGATCAATTTGCAGCAACAACACGGCCATTTATATAAATAAAAAAAAAAAATCAGTTCTAGGGGATCCAGCATCTCCTTCTGCCCTCCATAAACACCAGTTTCTCATGCAATGAACACATGCAGGCAAAGTGTCTGTAGAATACAAGAGAATACTGGGGGGAAAAAAGGATATATCCAAATATGATGTTTCTTTTGACTGAGAAAATAATTAATTTTTGATCATTCAAATTATTCTTCTATTTACCTTAAACTGTTATTTTCATTTCAAAATATGAAACTTCATATTTAAATATTCTATTTGAATAGCTAATCTTTCCTTCAAATTAAGTCATCATTTTAGAACAAAGTGACAAACTTTTTGTAGTTAAGAATATTAATGGAGTATCTAAAGTGTGTTTAAAACTGTCCCGAAGCCGGGCGGTGGTGGCGCACGCCTTTAATCCCAGCACTTGGGAGGCAGAGGCAGGCGGATCTCTGTGAGTTCGAGACCAGCCTGGTCTACAAGAGCTAGTTCTAGGACAGGTTCCAAAACCACAGAGAAACCTTGTCTCGAAAAAACAAAAAAACAAACAAAAAAAAAAAAAAACTGTGTCCCGACTTATAGCACCACTATGATGTAGGTCCATTGACACAAACTCAAACAAACGAACAAACAAAAGTGGCCAACCTGACCAAATATAAACAGAAATGTCATTGAATAATTATTTTAATGATGAAAGCTTATTTTAAATGTGTTTGGACAAACCACACATACAAGACAGAACACCATATAAGATTTTGCTTCTCTGCAATGTTTAAAGTTAAGAGAAACTATAAATATATTCATATATCCAGCCTTTTTGGGGAGTACCCACAGTCTATATTGTAGAGAAACAGCCTAGGAAATTTAAAGATAGTTTTATGTTTGTGAAAATTTCATCACAACTTATTAAAATACTAGATGTTAGTTTGTAGTTCAGCACCAGGTAGTTCCTGGCATTTTAACTGGCAAATTCATTCTCTTTTTTACAGAATATTCCAAACTAAGCTGTAAGAAAACGAAACAAAACAAACAAACAACAAAAATCCTAATGATTAAGTTGATGAGAATTCTGTTGAGTAACTTGGTCAATAAAAACAGCATGTGTTTTCCCATAGGAACCAGGAGGCGGTGCCAACTCTAGTAGATGACCTAGCACAGCTTTAAAGACCCAAACTCCAGTTCAGGTGGCCAATTTAAGAAATTAGAGTATTTTGGCTTAGTTAAGGGAAGCAGGGATTAGGATGATTTGAAAGTCACAGAGAGAAATTTAAAATAAATATTTGTTGTAATGAAAGAAGTAACATTAACTAAATGAAAGCATAAGACTACAAATGCCATGATTTTATACAGAAGATTCCACCGGAAACTCCCTTCTCATCAGATGACACTTTTTGGTCTCAGGTTTCAGTTTGATTCAGAAACAATGCAGAATTGCTAATTAGTCGTCCTCTAACAAACTGAAGTTGGGGCAAAGCCAGTCTGTTAAGGGACTCCAGATTTTCTCACACAGCTTGTTCCTTTCTACCTTGCTCTGTCGCTTAGTTCTTTGATTTGCTTTTGAAGGAATTCAAAAATTTATCATGCATATAACATACAAAAAGAAATATCTACATACATATTTAAATGAACATTTCTACATATATAAAATAACATGATTTAAAATAATTTTTGAAAAAACATTGGGTATTACAAATAACTTTAAAAAAGATTTTGTTTGCTGCATGAGCGTATGAAAAGCCATATATAAGCAATGACCTCACTGTACGGAAGAAGAAATTCTATATTTAGGTTTCGAGTCATAACATGAGGTTCGAATTTTAGAACTACCCACTGTTGTTTACAGACAGTAATCTTTTCCTCATTCAAAGATGTGATGGGACTTCATAAGGAAAGCTGAGTACATAATAATAAATGAATAAATAAGTAGATAAATATAAAAAACAACATGTGTATATCAATGTGGCACAAATATGAATAACTTCCTAGACAGAGATTTTAAATTTCTTTTGGAGTCTTTATTCTTTCGCTGCAATGCATAAAACACAAAACACCAAACTTTTCATGTCCACAAGCTTCATATATAGAGATTCAATGAAACATTCCCTTGAAAACCCGATAAAATAAGTTATTTATCCTTTGGCTATAGGTACTTCTGTTTTCTCAAGTGTTGTTTTTATTTATTTCCTTTTTAAAGATAACTCAGAAAAAGCTTGATGAGGTAAGAAGTAATTTCATTTACGTTTATTTAATCATAATCCAAAGAGAACGCACAAGAAATTTAACATTGAACTTCTCAATTAAAGTGGAAAAAAGGAAGAAAATGAAAAGGTTGAAAATTAACCTATTTAAATACTACTAATTTCTCTCTGGGCTTGAAGATTCAGTCTGTATCTTTCCTGTGTTTATTTGGGGACAGATTCTGTTAGTGGGACAAGTAGAGAAAAGGCTTTTTATTGCCAAACAATGCAATAGTAATGAAAAGTACTGCTGGATTTACAGGATGCATGCAACAGGACACGCAAACACCTTTGAAAGCTGTCAACACTGAGTACTTCAGCACTGATAACAGGGGCTACCTTCAATAACCCTTTTGCCACATCCTCAGACCTGGGGGATGGGGACATCTATACAACCAAGATCTGATGGTTAAGAAGAGAGAAACATTGTCTATTTTAAATTAAGAAAGGGTGATTTTGTACCTTGTAGGAGTCCTCTCATTAAACCCAAGTGGGCACCGGTACAAGTGACCATTCCCTCTCCTCAGAAGACATCAAAAAGGGCTTAAAATCAACGCAACACTCCACACCTCCGGGAAAGCACGAGGAAGACAGAACTGGAGAAGGTAACCCGCCGAAAGGAGCGGGGGCGGCTGGGAAGGACCCACCGCACTGCTCACGCGGGACGCAGAAGCGAGAGTGCGGCGCTCAGGGACCTCTGCCATCCTAGAAATCTCTAGCTCCGGCCGCCTGGCCAGCAGCCAGCTTCCCGGCGACCGCCGTCCCCGCCCCTTCACCTCTCCATCTCCCGCGCCTGGTCGCCCCACTGCCAGCGCCCTGCCGGGCCCTCTGCTTCCGGCGCTGCGGGTGGCTCAGGTCAACTTGCCGGACCTCCCGGGGCGCTGTCGCCCTTGCATCCCCCACAAACTAGGCGCCGCTGGGGGTGGGGATGTTGCGCGCACCTTCAAAACAATCACAGCCGAGAGAGCACTTTGGTTCTGGCTACCGGTGCAGCTTTCCCCATCGCGGGCTAGGACACAGCCCGGAACCGGCGCGTACACGCGCACACACCCTCGCACACGCACACACGCGCGCACACAGACTTCTTGGCCAGCGTTGCCATCACACACCCGGGGAACGCCACCGAGGGGGCCAAGTACCTGCTCTCTGCGAGCTGTTGTGCTGTTCACTTCATCCTCCGTTGACAAGGAAACCAAATCGCACTTCATTTTTTTTTTCCAGGAAAAACCTTCCACTGCCATTATTTGAAAATCGATTTACGGGGAGGGGAGGAGGAGGAAGAAGGGATAATATAGATATAGATATCAGAATATCTATCATAAAATTATCTCGGTTTTTTAAAATAAAAAAGTCAAATGTGCAAAAGTCATAGTTAATGTAAAGGAGGAAAAAAGCATCTGTTTAAAAATAATCCCATGAACTAGCTGCAAGAAAAGTTTCATGTTATCAACTGATATCAAAAACAGGAGGGGGAAAAAACGAAATATTTTTCACAGGCTTCCAAAAAGGTCATAAAAATGTAAAATTAATGTCTTTGCTCAGTGGTGCGCACCGAATTGCAAGACGACAAACTTGTGAACACTGCTGGAAAATCTCACCTACAAAAATGTAATCGGAAAAAGAGTATGTAAAAAAGAGTTAGAAACATGCTTTCTTATCATTACAAAGGGAAAAAATAGGCACCACAATTCACAACGCTTTTTCCATAAAACCAGTTGCACATTTTGCTGGACTTGAGAGCCGCTTCCAGCGGGCGCCGCTACCGCGGACTCCCAGACACAGCACCTTGTCTAGAGAACCATCGCATGCTAGGAAAACTTGATTCAGGAAAAGGCTTAAGACCATGCTTGCCAGCTTTCCCAAATACAAACAATAATCAAAGAAGTGGGAAGAAAAAAAGAAGAAAAAAAACAAAAACAAAAAAAGAACAAAAAAGAAGAATAGGACAAGAATGCCACTGAGAAGGTACTCACCGAGCGGGAGTAAAATGTTGGAATAAAAATGAGATTTAGGAAAATACAGTATGGCGGTGGAAGAAGGAATGAAGCGCGTTTTTTTCTCAGTCTCTGCCTCGGGCACTGACACGTGACTCGGAGCCAGGCGGACTTGCAAGCGGCAGGGGTACCGCGGCTGCTGGGCGACCACGGAGCCTTCGAAGCCCTCTAAGTCGCTCCGGCGGGCACGGCGGTGGGAGCCCGGCTAGGCGGCCTCCTGGGCGAGCCGGGACTAGCAGGTGCCGCTCACGCTGGGCTGAGCGCACGCACACGCACACGCAGACGGGCAGGGCGCGGGCTAGCGGGGACCGCGCGGGGCGGGCCGGAGGCGCGCAGCTGCTGCCGCCGCCGCTGCTGCTGCTGGTACCGCCGTTGGTGCTGCTGCTGCGGGCGCTCCGCCAGGAAGGGCAGTTTAGGGATATTCAGCAGAGGCCTCACAGGGTACACAACTTGCTATCCACCTCAAAGTTGCCGCTTGCCACTTCCTTATTTTCCGGCTTTCATCTCCAGGTAGTTTCCTGCGGAGAGCTCCTGTCCTTTCCTCTCCCCAAGTTTCACTCTTCAAGCCCGGTTTTAAACTCGATCGTTTTATTCATTTGATCTCGAAGTTCCTATTTCTTTTAAACTGCTTTGCCTATGTCACTTCCTCCCACTAGGTCTGTTTCCCACCTTGTGGTTCACAAGGAACCTGGGTTCGTGCTAGGCGATATGGGGGGCGTTGCCACTGCAAAGCCAACGTCAATTCCTTTGGCTGTCTTGAGGCATTTCCCATTTGTAAGAGAAAACAAAATCTTTTATTTGGAGAAATCCCGTTCTAGATTTTCTTTAGCTTGTTGCACAGTGCTGGGCGGGGGCGTGGACGTGTATAATTTATTCTTTCCTGGGCTTGGCATTGTTTGTTTGGTCTGCGTGAACACCAGCTTCGACCTGTCTGGAAGGCTCTGCCGGTTCTTGCTCCAGGCAGGGTCCTTACTGACTCCTGCAAGTTGTTTTCTCAGGCTGCAAGTCCACCGAGAGGAGAGAGAGAAACAAGTGAGTCCTTTGTGTGAGTGCTTGCCCGGCAGCAGGCACCTGGCGGATGGTCGAGAGGGGGAGACATGAACCGCTCACCAGAAGACAACCCAGGCTTAGGCTAGAGCCAGGCGAATGAGCATTGCTTCCGAAGGTGGAGGCCAAACAGGGAGTTCACCAAGCATCTGCTGTGGGATGCTTGTCGCTGGAACAAAGATCCCATCAGCCAATCACTGACTGCTTTGGGATTCTTCTACTGCTGCCTGTTGCAGAATCAGCTTTCTGGGTTCTGCAAGGCATTAATTTTTCTTCATCTTTCATGCAATATTCATATCAAAACCATTTCTCCGTGTTGCTTTGACTCTGAATTTCACAAAATTAATTGTCACGTCTTCGTTTTAAGATGGAAATAAATACAATTTATTGGCTCTCACGTTTTTGCTTTAATCTTTATCTCACTCTTTCCAGTGTTGATGGTTAAGATAAAATGTGTGTGTAGGAAAGACGCTAACCTGGACAGTTTTGACATTAAAGTATGCATTCAGTATGGAGAGCCTAGCAACAAATTCTTCTCCAACATCCTGGGCAGAATTCACTGATGAAGTATTAATCCACAAATTAAACAAGTGCTGTTTAAAATAACCATTAAAATCATTAAATGTTTATCACGGTGAACTGCCAGCTTGACCCACTTATTATACACTTTCCAGAGTGGATTCGGGATGCTGACAGGGACAGATGGGTGCATTGGAGTGGATTCCAGAACTTCGGAAGCCTTAAATTCTGTGCTGGAGTTATTGGATTTTCATCTGGAGAATGCAGAGCAAACATTGTGGTTTGTGCTAAGACCATGTTGATCTTCATTCTTTTGTTTTATTTTGCTTCATTTTGTTTTTAGTAGATCCTTTCAAACATGGCTCTTTTTTTCCACGTCTCATGAATTTTGCTATTTCAACCTGAGTTTGTTAAAATTTCCAAATTTTCTATTTTCTATTTCTTCAAAATATCCAGATCCAAATGCACTAAAGAGAAGTTAATTCTAATGTATATATTTTTTCTTTCACTATTAGAGATATTGGAAATATTGCAATGTGAGCAACTTCACTTTAAAAATGAGTTTTGGTACTTCAGATCAGGCCAGGCTATGTCTTGGTTTAGATAGAGGTATTTAAGAAGACCTTTGAAAAACAAGCTGTTTAGAATTGCACTGCAGTCATGGCCGCCAGCCAATCACAGTGATTGTCAGGCTTTTATTATTCAATAAAACGACTCCCCTTTATGTTTAATGCAGCTCTGCTGAGGAAAAGCAAGCCATCAATATCCTCCTTGCACTTCTTCCATTTACTTACATAATTGCAAACCAGTGCTTAAAATATTCCACTTCTGCTTACATCCAAGATGCCGTTCTCCCTTTTAGGTTGCACCAACACATTAAAAACAAGAGTAAACAAAATCATATTGAAAGACCAGCACTTATAAGGCAGAGGCTGTTGCTTAATTCTTATACAATCCTGCAGCGTAGGCATTATTAACATTTTAAAGATTTTAAGAAAACAAAGTCAGAGTTTAACTCCTTTGTGCAAGATTCTACTCTTACACAGCAATAATGTGGTTGGACCATACTTAAATCTGGATTTACACTAAAATAAGGTACTTCAACAACTACATGAAGAAACTCTTAAGAGCTGTTGTTGATATCACTAACAAAAACATATTTTTTTAGTATATTCAAAGGATATTTGTGCAATTGACTGAGTTGTAATGTTCACCCCAATAAGGAACTCAAACAGAATAAAGTACAAGTAAAATAGGTTTTAAAGGAAGAAAATCATCTCTAAAAATTTTGTAAGCAGGGAGCAAATGAACAAAAAGAAATTCTACGAGAGATGTGGTTCTGTAATTATGTTCTTCTCATGCCTTCACCAGTTAACATGGACTCTGGAGGTTCTAATAGAAGAATGACTTTTCTGATTCTTCTCCAAAGTCAGTCACACAGCACATACAAATATGAAGTATGCTTAATTTAAGAGGAGATCACTAAATGATGATACTAGAGGAAAAGCCTATTTTGAAACCTATGCTTTGTAATTTCAACTTCTTTGTCAGAAAATATTCATGACATATTAAATACTTATGGGTACAAACATGTGAATATATACTTAGTTGGAAACTATGTGCTATATAATAATATGGCTTTAAATATATATATGTTTATATCCAGGGCCATTAAATCAATTTTTAAAGAATTTTTGGTTGATAATTTTCACAATTTATGCTTTATAACTTTTTATTATTTTTCCATCATTGTGTGTTCTATTCCTACTAATAGATGTGTTTCAACTTTAGTGGTGTTGTATGTTTCCCAATATTCTTATAGAGTAACTACAGTACCAATAGCAAGGAAGTCATGAAATGTGTACCAGTTGCACAACAGAGCCAGGTAACTATACACACACACACACACACACACACACACACACACACACACACACACACATATATATATATATATA
>NC_022031.1:4650471-4666877 GCF_000317375.1 Microtus ochrogaster | reverse complement strand
ATGGATAAAGAAAGACAGAAAAAAGCACCATGATTTATGTGTAATTTAGTGGTAGGCATATTACTCTTTACACAAAATACTTCATAGAATTCAGAAACATTCAAATATAAGAGGAAATTATTAAGTTTTATGTATTTACATATTAAATGAATATGTCTATATCTAAGAAAGTACATATGGGACAAAATAATATGTATACAAACATCATTTCTTCAATGTATTTACTTTAAGGGAATGCTTTGAGTGCAGTTCTTTGAGAAATTGACCTATGAACTAGAAGTATGCACACAAAAATGCTCTGATAGCTTCTTTGTTGTGCACTTGAAAGAGAGCAGGACACATCCAGCACTGTGCTACTACTCATTGATCACTGACCTATAGCGATTCATTTTAATGTGGATATAAGATATGCCTCTTTACATATTTAGAAATTGGGAATTTTTCCAACATTAATTCTTTAGAGTTTTTCAGTGAATATATGACCATCTTCAGGCTAAACACTGACATACAAAAATTTCTAAATGCTAATAATATTAAGATAAATTTAAAATGCTTTAATGCAAATAAAGAAAATGAGAGGCCTTTGGGGTCCAAGAGATGGGGAATTAATTTGAGGCAAAACAAAATGTGATTGAAAAAGCTCATTAAGAAAACCATCCACAACTCAGTATTTCATTTTTCTGTTGCTTGATATATTTGAATATGAAGAAATCATATGGTCCTGATGTGGTGGCACACTCCCATCATCCTATCACTCTAAGGCAAAGAGGTAGATACATCTCTGTGAGTTTATGGACTGCCTGGAATGAATAGGGAGTTCAAGGACAGCCTGGATTACAATGAGAGGCCCTTGTACCAAAATCAGAGGTAGAGAGAGAGATCTTCATCTTCAGAAACCAAGGTTTCTGGAGGACTTCTAAGACCCTTAGACTCAGGAGGTTACAGAAAGGCCCTTCCCTTACCTGCAGAGAATGAGGGCCACCTTCTGCGGCAATGTTCTTGCCAGAAATACTCTAAGAAAGTAAAGGTGTTGAAGAGAAAAAGGATTTCTTCTTTAATACTTAGTATATTGTCCAATATATCTGATATTTTCTCAGTCTCAGTGATAAGAATGGCTCTCCAGTACAGATATTTCTTTTAAGAATGTATTTCCTTGAAAATGGCAAGTTTGGGGTTCATTTTCAGGAAAGTAAACCTACTGAAGGCTGGGGAAGTTCACACCTAAACTGTCAACAGTATTATAGTTAAGTTTTATCTCCACTCATTTCCCCCCAAAGATGAAAAAAGTGAGTCAGTGAAACAAAGTGGCCCAGGAGCCAGGAAGCAATGGAGTATAGACTCAAGAACACAAGGCAGCACAATCGGTGGATTAGAGAATGCACTTGACCCGACCCTTTGTATCTGCATCCTGACAAATTCACATTAATCTCTTGTGCTTTGGTTCCCTCATCCAGTAAACAGAAAAATAACAAAAGCTACTGAGTCCCATCAAGTTAGTGCATGTAGAATGCTTTCAGCAGTTCCAACTATAGACTAGGCTTTGGTTATTCTTTCATGTGGTCTTACCCTGTTTTACACATAAAAACCCAAATCACCCTATGCAGGAGCTGTTCAGAGCTGTAAAAACATTCTGAGCAGCTCCCATTATTCTGAAAGTGCTTCAGCCAACGGACCGTTTGGTAGGCAACATGTGTCTTAGCACTGAAGGGGCACAGTGAATGCTGGGACTTGTGCCAGTTAATGATGAGAGAAAAAGAAGACAGGAAGTAAGGACAAGTCAGAAAGGAGACAAGACAATAAAATAAGACCAAGAGCCTGGAAACACCTAAAAATGTGAGACGAGTGCACGCCCTGCACAGATTTGGTTTACACAGATGAGTCCTGAACAGACATGTGACAGAAGTACCTTACAAACAGAACGCAGACTTTACAGTTTGCTGCTGTGCTGAGTCTGAACAGTGCCCAAACCAGCACAGAACGTTTCTGGCTAAAGCGAAGGAAACTCTACCTTAGGAATTAACATTTATTTTAAGAATAAAACCAGAAAGAGTTCTCTTTGTTTGTGTCTAAAACTCAAGAGATTTGTTGTTCTCAACAAGGCAGCCAGATTTCATTGTAAAATTAAAATCTTAAAAACTGATGTTTTACTGTTCTTTTCCAAGGCCTTAGAAATATAATGTTGCTACTTTATAAGGCACTATATATTGTAGCAATTATTCTCCTGTTTTGGTTTCTTGTTTCCTTGTTTAACTTCATAAACTATGAATTTAGTGAGGACACAGGTTTTAACTACCAGCATTAACTTACTTAGATTATAGCATATTTTATCTGTGAATGAAGGATAATCCATCTGTCTTAGGATTCTAGCATGCAAGAGCTGAATCCCAGAATCAGTTCACCCTTCTCATGTTTGTGGACCCATCAAGCAGAGGCTCTATTACTTTCATGGAATGTAATATTTGGGTGAATTTCATTAATATAAAGCTCATATCTTCAAAATAAAATTCTTTCTCATGCAATGAAATAGAGGTATTTTCAAAATATATATATATATATTATAATATATATATGGCCTGCAATAATCTTTTCTGCATGTATTTGTAATTTTCAGCTTTTGTATGAACACAAGACATATGGGCAAAATAAAAGAGTATACTATGTGGTATGTGCAGATATGTAGTCCGCCCTTATTTATTGATTTCATTGAAACCACATATGAGTTGTGTTTATATACTTTTATGTTTCATACTCCTAATTTCTTCTAATATTTTTAACTCCATATACTCATTTAAAATTTATGCGAATTAAATCTTCCCTTACATACTTAGGGTATGTGTGTGTTTTGGAAGATGGCATGCTAATGCATTTACTCCTTGACTTATATTTTTAATAATATATAATTGGTAAAAAAAAAAGAAAGAAATACAGGTGGCATATACGTATGGATATATTTTTTTCCTTGATTTCAAGTTGTAAAAATCTGAGAAGATCATAGCCCTTGGTGTTTGGCTGCAGGACAGCAAATTATTTGTTGTTTTATTAATTTAAAACTCCGGAGAGAACCAGAGCAAAGATCAAACACAAGCTTTCCACATAATATATAATGAACTTCTAGTAAGCCAGAGGGCAAAATATGAATATTTCAAATGTTAAACTTATAAGTATGCATCTACTCCTGTCCAGTTTCACATCACGAAGGCATTCCTTCATTTGTTGTAAGCACTCACACCTGAATGGGTCTGATTGTTTAAGACATACTTATTTACAAAAATTTGATATACATCAGTATTTTTGCTTTTCAAAAAGTTTTAAATATCTATGCACATATAAGTCTATACATATGTACGTATGTATGTGTATATGTGGTACAGATTTAATTAATAGTCAAGTCAATAACATTGAGGTCACAGCATAAATAGTTTAATTTTTAGCTTGGTATATTTTTCTTAGAAGTAAATATCATTTATGATTTTTGTTATTTGTAAAGCAATAATATAGAGATATCATATTTTAAGACCTTAAAGAAGTTAAAAGGTTTTATCAACATATTATAGCATACTAAATTGAAAATAATAAACAGAAAACAAGGAATGTGATTAAAAATAAGGTTCCTGATTCAAAAACACACAATTTTCTTTCTATGTACAGGGATATTATTAAAGAGAAAATTCATTAAAAATGGTTACCATGCTATAATTTCCTGGAAGTAGAGAAAAGCTCCACAACTTGATCAAAATTTTATTGGCATTAAGTGTGTTTGCTGACTAAGCTCCAAATTTTAAGTTAGTCTAAGAATTTGCATTAGCTTCTGTAGCATGGTCCATTGTATCACACCATGATTTAAATATGACTTACAATATATTTTTCACAAACAAAACAAAACCTGTTGACATGATGTTGAGTTGTCAAGTTTAACACTCAAATCATGAAGTAGATTGAATGGACAGACTCTTAACATATGAACAATAGACTTAAGATTTGAAATTTGTTCATTAATATCAAACAACCTGTGTATAATTTCAAAATATGATAAAAAATGCTCATGTTATTTTGAAAAACTATTTTGTACTAGAGAAATGTTATCTAGAGCATGTCAACATACCTTAATATTTCACTATTATCTGTAAATACAAAAAAATAATCTACTTTGTCTTACTTTTAAAAGGTAGCAAGTTACAATAAATAACTGCATAAATATTGTCATTAATACAGTTTTAATCCCATGACTTTAAAAAATGCTCATAAAAAGCTTGTCATTTCAGTTGTCAATATTACTCCTCTTTAATTCATGTTTGCGTTTTCTTGTTTAAATCTAAAATGTAAACTTGTTTAAATCTAAAATGTAAACTACAGTAGAATATGCCACATACAAAGATTCTCAAAATTTTCAATTACAGTGCAAATATAATCATAATGTTTATAAATTCTCTTTACTTAATTTTTAAACATAATCTTAAGTTATTGCTTTTTTAATAAAACAAAAATATTGTGAACAATTTATAGGCACACACCATATTGTTTTTTTCCCAAAGATTAAATTTATTTCTGGACTTTTCTTGACTAGACAACATTAACTTTATTATTTTGCAGAGATCCAAAGAAGTTTATTTTAAATCCCTGACATTCCTGATCTTTTGATGAAGTTTATTTTAAATACCAGAAATTCCTGGATTTTTGATTTATGTCTTCCAGTTATTTTATGTGATTTTTTTTTTCTGTTACGTTAAGGAGCTACTATCACACCTCCAGTTAACAAAGGCGTTCTGCAGGCTTCACTTCTTTTCTCTTCGCTCCAACCCCTCTGGGTTAGTTTTTGTGAGCCTGGAATAAAGTTCATGAATCCCTACAGATTTGTAAATACCAGACATTTAAGTGAGCTCTTTTGATGTTCTAGCTCATGGTTTAACTCTTTGACAAGTACCTGCAGTTCTGATAGAGTTGTTCTATAAACATCTGTCTGCTTTAGGTGTTTGACAATCAGGCAGTAGAAACGTCATTGTGAGAATTCAGAGTTTGATATACATACACCACTCGAATGAAGAGTCTGATTACTTTCTCAGACTGATAGGGTATGAGGTAGTCCTTTTCACACAAAAATCATTTGGCTAAGTGATGTATAAATTTTTTTAATTAATTAATTTATTTATTTATTAAAGATTTCTGCCTCCTCCCCGCCACCGCCTCCCATTTCCCTCCCCCTCCCCCAATCAAGTCTCCCTCCCTCATCAGCCCAAAGAGCAATCAGGGTTCTCTGACCTGTGGGAAGTCCAAGGACCACCCACCTCCATCCAGGTCTAGTAAGGTGAGCATCCAAACTGCCTAGGCTCCCACAAAGCCAGTATGTGCAGTAGGATCAAAACCCAGTGTCATTGTTCTTGAGTTCTCAGCAGTCCTCATTGTCCGCTATGTTCAGCTAGTCCGGTTTTATCCCATGCTTTTTCAGACCCAGGCCACCTGGCCTTGGTGAGTTCCCGATAGAACATCCCCATTGTCTTCAGTGTGTGGGTGCACCCCTCGCGGTCCTGAGTTCCTTGGCGAGGTTGTGGAGAAAGTGATGTACAAATTGAATTGCCTTAAACTATAACAGAAAAGAGTAACAATTTTGAAAACAGCCTTTCCAATAATCAGCCTGAACAGAAAACAACTGTACTTTAAAATTTTTAATGACAGTTTATATGTATAGGTTACAGTGTGCTGCTTCAATATATACATTGTAGACTTACCAGATGAGGAAAAGCAACACTGGTTTTAAACAGAATCACAATTTTAAGTATTTGTCAGGATGTTCAACTCAAAACACTCCTAGAACTATTTAAATTCATATTACTCTCAAATGCCATTTGTAGTGATATTTTGTTTGTAATCTAGCAAATAAAACTTGCCTGAAGATCAGAGCGTAGAGCTAAGCCACTAGTTAACCAGGCAGTGGTGGCATATACCTTTAATCTCAGCACTTGCTAGATAGAGGCAGACAGATCTCTGTGAGTTCAAGGCCCCTCTTGTCTACACAAGATTGAATCTGTCTAAAAGGAAAACAAGTCACACAAATGTGATCCCAGCACTTGAGATCACATGCCTTTAATTCCAGCACTAGGGAAATAGAGAATATAAGGCAGGAGGATGCTGTCTGAGGGTTCATTCTGAGATGGTAGTCTAAGGTTTCCTAGAGATAGATTTTAGCTTGATGATTGATAGAGACAGTATTAGCCCTTTGGTCTGAGACTCGGTAAAGAATTCTCTAGTGGTTTAGTGTTCTGTTTCTCTGATCTTTCAGTATTAACCCCTATATCTGACTCCGAGTTTTTATTGTTAAGAACAATTAGAATTCATGCTACAAACATTACTTATATTCTTTTCAGGGACAGGTAGGAACCGTGCTTAGGTTCAACTTTGCCCTAATACATGCTAAGAAAAATCAGTGTTGGGCATTTGAGAGTGGTGCACTCTATCTCTATGCTACATTGCTACTACCCCTCTTATTTATAAAATAGCATTCTCTTATTTATACAAGAATCCTGACCGATAGCACATAGCAGTATATGAAGCTCTTAAAAATATGTTTTTTATTTATTCTTTGAGAATTTCATAATATACACAACATATTTTGATTAAATTCACCCCCAGGGCCCTTCCTCTAAATCCTCCAAAACCTTCCTCATGTTCCCCGCCTTCTTGTTCTTTTTGTTGTTCATGACCCACTGAGCTCCATTCATTATATTTTCATGAGTTTATAGGACCATCCACTAAAGGATAGACAACATAACAACAACCACAATTCTTTAGATCAGTGGTCCTCAACCTCTGGGTGTCATGACACTTTCACATTGCTCACTTTAGATTACTGGAAAAGACAGATATTATACTGTGATTCATAACAGTAGCAAAATTACAGGTATGCAGTAGCATAAAAAATAATTTTATGGCTGGCGTTACTGCAACATGAGAAACTCTATTAAAGGGTCACAGCATTAGGAAAATTGAGAACTACTACTTTGGATGGAGAAAAGGATAGGGGAAATTTATGTAGTTATAATCCTAAAAATATAAAGGTATATAAAAAAAGTGACTTATCTTCCTCAAGAAGCTGTCAGCTACAGAAAGCTCTTCATCAGGCATTGGGACCTTGTAAGATTCTCACTGTACTATGCTTGAATGGTGACTAACTCAATCTTGTTCCAGCAACCAAAGATAACGTGACTTCATGTGTAAACCGACTGTGTCATTTCCAGAGGACACTGTTTCACAGCAGTCATCCTAACATCTGGCTTTCACAATTTTTCTGCCTTTACTTCTTGACTACTTCCTGAGCCATGTTGGAGATTAAAATAGATGCTCTTGTTAAGGCTGAGTACCCTGTAGTCTCTTATTCTTTGCACTTGGACAATTGTAATTCCTAATAATAAAAATACTCTTGCACTGCCAAAAGAAACTTGTCTGATAATGGTTGAGAACTGTAATAATGTATGAGTATAAAGAAAAGTATTTAAAGGGAAGTTTAATATGTGTCTGCTTAGTACAATAATAGAAACAGGTATTCCTTCAGAGAGTATGATGTCATTAGTCGTATCTGTTTGTCCAGGCATGAATTTTCTCTTGAAATGCAGACCTTAAATCCAAACAGGAAGATACTGGTTACTCTCACAATTGTCATACCAACATTCCACCAACCATTGCATCTTGCTGATTGTGATCTTAGCTTACAAACTTCACAGTTACCCTGTTGATGACTTTCTTCACTATCAACTTTCATAGCACTTTCTCCCACTGTGAAAGCAATACGCAAGGAGAAACATCCCGGTCAGTTGCCACCTTCATTTTTCTACAGGCTGTGACTAAAGTATAGGTTCTCTTCTGCTGTGGGAACTCTTTCAGTCAATAGCCTTTAAGATACCAACCCACTTGGGTGTGGTCCCTTATATAATAAATGTTGATGTAAAGCTTGCACATGTTCTCTCTCTCTCTCTCTCTCTCTCTCTCTCTCTCTCTCTCTCTCTCTCTCTTTTCTTTTGGCTGCTGGAATTAGTTCCTTTCTCCTGCTTGTACAGAGGACTATCATCTGTGAGTCTACCCCTAAATAAAGAACCCACTATTATATTCAATTCTGCCCTAGTGTGGGACTACTTTATAGCCTCTGTCTACAGAATAGTGCCCAATCAATGTTCAAGCCTGATGTCCACTACACACTTTGGGTCTGGATGCTTGTGTGCCCACGCAGGGTCAGGAGGAAAGTAGCTGAGACCAAGCCCACAGCTCAGCACTTCCTGCTTGGGCAGGTGGTGGGATCGGGTTTGCTAGGCCTGCAGAGGCAGGAGAGTATGGGCAAATTCCCTCTGCTATACACAGAGATATTTGCAAGCTACACAATGCACTGCAAGGCAGATTTAGCTTTTACTCAGATAAAAATGATTTATATGCTGCACAGAGCTAACCAGAGTTGAGGTGATGAGATCGGCTCTTATCTGGCAGTCCCAGAGCTGGTAGTGAACTACCTCCACCATATTGAAAACCTAAGAGAGGTGGAGTTAGAATCCTGGGCCACTGTGACCAAGTTGCCTACCATTTTAAAAGCACTTCTGGTCAGAAAATTAATGCAGATATGTAATAAAGACAGATTCAGATAAGAAAGATCTCTAAATGTGTCACAGTGTTGAATTCGCTGACGTAGGCTTTGAAGAGAGAAGAAAAAGAGTAGAGAGAGTAAAATTAATATAAAAGCATACAGACAGTCATAGATTAAAGAAGTAAAGGTATTAAAATAAATATTAAACTTGTAGAAAGGGTAATAGAAAAATAAGCCATGCAAAGATGGAATATACACAGTCTGGATTGTGTATATTATTGTGTTTTCTTTGAATTCTTTGACTACAGAGAGATATTTGATTCCAGGGGCTGCTAAGCTAAACCACCATATATACTTTAAAGGTATCTTGACATCAAAATTTGGGTGTATTTTTCTTTGGAAAAGAGGTTCTGCTTTTGTTTCCACTAAGGATGAGAAACAGAGGATTCCCTCTGGACTAATGTGGACTGATCAACCAAGACCCACTGAAAAGTCTCTGCAAGCTCCAAAATTACTTTGCCCAATCAAAAAGCAGGAACCAGTTTGGAAAGAACTATACCCAAATTCCCATCTATTGTTTATAAATGTTTGTTTACAGTTAAAGGGGGATAGGCTATAAAAATAAATACTTTGCATTTTATTGATAAATATATAAGGTCAATTTTGTTACACGTATATTTCTGCTCTTGATTAAGGTATTATGCTTGTGCAGCTCACTTAACAGTGCAATATATATTTAAGAAATACAGGCTAATAGCCATTTATAATAGTCAAGCTTTGCAGTCACGTTAGTTAGGTTTTCTAGATGTACAGAGATACATTTCAGATGGATAGATATTCTTCAACCCTTTCAAAGATTTATAGAATATGGCATCTAAATGTTTTAAAAACATAGTAGTTTTCTCAACAATGAGACACATTTACTTTAAGAGGATGATGGGCTTTGAAGAGCTTCTTATGAAGTTAATTAGCCATTTGGACAAGAAACTGATTATGCCTGGACTGCTTTATGGTATGTTGTATGAACTGGATGTGTAGGAAAATGACTGTTGAATTTGTCTAAAGAAGATGAGACAGTCCTTTGGGGTTTCTGCTTCATGAAAGAGTCTGTCAAACATTCTGAAGGACACAGAAAAAAAGTGATTGACAATATATGAGCAATTTTCTTTGAAATTTCCTGCTTCATGGAAAAGTCTTCTGGATACTATGCACCTGTAGGCTAAATATGGATGCCCCAATGTTACAGAAGAACTTTGGGTGACTGTCCAGGCAGCGAGATGTCTCTACCAATTCTAGAGTTTTGGAAGTTGCTAACAATGAACTTACTGTTAACTTAGATAATGTTATATCCATGTGGTGTCCTTGATGGAGTTGAAAAACAGGAAGTCATAGTTATAATTTTCCTTAGTTGTGATAAATGATAGAATAGATATAAAACTTTAGACTCACAAAGATAGGTTAAATGATAGAGTATTTTGCTTAATTTGCCAAATGTAAATGAACTAAATATTGTAACTATAATTCTTTTTTGATAACTGTTTTATTATATATAATTTTACTATGTTAAAGTTAAAATCCTTTTCTTTGGGACAGAAATGAGAAAATGGTGTGGGAAATCCTTCTGTATATGTGTTGCTTTTATTGGTTATTTAATAATTCTGCTTTGGCCTACAACAAGGCAGAACAGAGTAAGGCAGGAATTCAAAACAGATAGATGAGGAAAGAAGTCGGAGTCAGGGAGATGCCATGTAGCTGCAGAAGGAGACAGATGCCAGAACTTTACCTGGTAAACTACAACCTTGTGGAAATACACAGAATAATAGAAATGGGTTAATTTAAGTTATAAGAGCTAGGAATATGCTAGAGTCACTGGCCAAACACTTTTGCAATTAAAATATTTTCTGTGTGATTATTTCAGTTCTGGGCAGCTTTGAAAAAAAACAAGCATCCTCCAACTACACTCTTCAGAGATAATATCTTATCCCCCAGAAAATTATTGAAAAGTAGATTGTTTTATAACAATTAGTAATTTTAATTCTTTATTTACCTGATTTTTATTTCTTTCTTGATGTGGGAACAGTCTCAGAATTGAGCTTTACTATTGACATAAAATATTTTCTATATAATTCACTCAGTGCTGGAAAACAAGGAGGGAACGATTTGTTCTGACAAGTCCCTGCCTCTTGGGAAAGTGTGTGCTTTCCAGCCATGTGACTGTTGAAAGGTCCAAAATGTGCTTCACAGTTTGCTCTTTCATTTCTACACAGGGATACTGTTTTCTTCATTTCTCTCTGCCTCAATTACTTTCTGCTCTCTCCGTATAAGATCATATTTCTAATTATGGCAGCAGAAAGCTAGAATTTGTAGAGTAATCTGAAGTTCTGATAGGGGGGGATGAAGTATGAAGAACAAATGTGAGTATAGAGAAAGAGAGCAGGTAAAAAATAAAGCTTGTTTGCTAGATTCAAATGAAAATTTCTATGACATAATTGGATATACACTTATTGTTCATAAGAGTGATCTGGAAAGGGCTACTAAACCATATGGCATAGTTACTATTAATGTCCTCGTTTCCTGGGGATAATGATGCATCGTGAAGTGATGCCACTTGTCCACAGCTAAGCTCCATCTGTAGTGTTCCACCAAGATCTTTGTTTTCTCCCTAAGATAGCAGCAAGAAGAATGTAAAGTAGTTTCAAGAAGACAATGGAAACTAGGGCAGTTCTGATGAAAAGAGGAGTAATCAGGAGAAACAAATGTTGCTAGGTGTTCAAGGAAAAGAAAATATCTTTTGCTGAAGCAGATGATACAGGAAAAAAAAACACTAGAATGATCTTAAAAATATCTGATGGGTGGAAAGTACATCTGAGGACTTCTGTAGCTGTGCAGAAATGTAATACCTCTAGCAGATTTTCCAGAATACATTTTATGTGTAGTATGATATAGCTAAAGGAACAGATGAAATGACTTAGGAACTGATTTTGGAATATTGGAAAGGAGAAAATTTGATGGCACATGCTCCCTAGATAAAGACAGGAATTATTACTTCAAAAAATGAACAGGTTAGGCACAATTTATTTTGCACCTTTCTTAGAAAAAGTTATTAAGAGGGCTTGGGAATACACTGTGCTAGCAGTGACAGGAAGATAAACAAACAGAGTTGTTTGATTGGTAACAAGAACTTAACTAATTTCCCAGTTGTCCTTTTAGAGTCTTGAGAGCAATTGGCATAGATTTTGTGAGTTGAAAGTGCTTTGGATGGATGAGCTCTGCAGAGGAAATACCTGGAGGGAGCACAGAGCCTGATGTGTCCTGAGTCCAGTGGTATATAAAAAAGGGGGGAGGGGAGAAGAAGAAGTGTGAAATGAGTTCTCAGAGATTGCAATTTCAGGGCATGCATATATCAGGAGACCATTAGTTAGAATGTGATCAGTGAACAGCATAAGTAGAAAAATAGTATTTTCATAGCTCCTTGATTATACCAAGAATATTCTCATATGTTAATATATTTGACTTTGTCATATTTCATAATATGTCTATATAAATATGATTCCCCTATTCTTGAAAAGTTTTACTAAATAAATACATCTTTTACTTGACACTGTCTTGAAATTTTAAAATGCTATCTTATTGATAATTGAAAGCTTTCATTTATAGTTTGTAAATACTTTATCATCCTAAAGAGTTTGTTATTAACCTTCAATATAATGAGTTTATGTAAAGAAAAATGAGACTGTAACATTTGAGAAATTAAAGCTATATAATAAATTATTCAGGCCATCAATAGTAGGAAATGACCACCAATGTTAATGTCAGAGGAGTGAGCTGCACTGTTTACTTCCTCAGTTTCTTGCTCTAAGAGTAATAGAGAGAAAAATGGAGATATCTGCTGCATACATAGTTTATACTGTCTACATTTATAATGTGGGCAGGGATAAGGAATTTTAATTATCATGAAACATTTTTAAACAGATTCAGGAAAAATTAGTCTTAAGGAAGACAATTCTGAGATGCTTATGAACGCTATGGAGTTGTCTCATGTGATGGGCTTTGTCAGGCAGAACCAATTATCTGTGGATGATAAGAGAAAATATGGTGAAAAACAGCAGCCATTTCCCATGGTGGGAGTATCTATTTAAAACCCAACAACTCCCTTAACCATGAGATAATTGAAACAGTACCAAAGCCAGCGTGAATAATAAGGCATGCACTGTCTTTCTTAGAAAGTAACATGGACAGCTTGCAAAATTAGCTTCAAAGGCATTCCAGAAATAGCACATATTGACTAGAGTGGTGGCACATAGCTATAACACCCACACCTGGGGGTTTCAGAGATTCCTGGGCTACCAAATGAGACCTGGTTTTAAAAGGCAAAAACAAAAGCAAAAGTACCAAGAAAGAGTAAAATGTACTTGCAAATGATCCAGTTCCTTCAATGCTCTATCAAAAATCAGTAGATTTTTGCTCTCAGGTTCAGATAAAAGCAACATTTTTTTGCTACAATTCTGTTTAACAGTGTTGGGCCCCACCTTCTCCATTTCCCAAAGAGGGGTACATCTCAAGAAGTCATATATGTCTTCTATGAGTCTTTTCTAATGTTTAGACTATGCTTCTTACTATGTCAGCACCAAAATTTCTGCTTCAAGGTGGTGTGGAAAGTCCTTCTGTATATGTGTTGCTTTTATTGGTTAATAATGAACCTGCTTTTAGCCAATGGCTTAAGAGAATATAACCAGGCTGAAAGATATCTATTATATATGATTAGATAGATAGATGATAGATAGATAGATAGATAGATAGATAGATAGATAGATAGATAGATAGATAGATAGATAGAGAGAGAGACAGACAGACAGACAGACAGACAGACAGACAGACAGACAGACAGACAGACAGATAGTGTGTGTATTGATGGAGTCACGGAGAAGCCATGGAGCCTCCAGAGGGGAAAGACTCAAGCTGCCAACTAGAACCTTGCTGATAGGCCACAAACCTCATGGTAAAATCTAAAATCATAGAAATGGCTTAACCAAAGATTTAAGAGCTAGCTAGCAATACGCTTAAGCTATTGGCCAAACAGTTAGGACCTAATGAAGTCATGGCCTTCCTACTCACCTCCTCTGTTGGTGACCTTTCTTGCCCTTGTTGTTCTGGGTTTCTGAGAAACTTGCAAGTTCCATGCTCTTAGAGTTGTTTACCAACCCTGCTTCCTGAGTATGCATTGCCTTGGCTCTAACCTGAGCATCCAGCAATGTTGTATCCATCCTGTTGGCCCACCTGTGAGGATTAGGGTATAAAACTCCCTTAGTGATGTACAATAAAGGCTTCCAATTCTGCAACATCCAGAGTGCATGTCGCATTAATCCTGATGTCCTTTGCTCGGACTCGGCATCCTGGCTGCGCTGGCATGGCACCAAACAATATTGCAAATAATATAATTTCTGGGTGATTATTTTGAGTGTGGGCAGCCTGGAACAAAAAAAAATGGCCACCTACACTGTCCAGGGAAGCAAAAGTTTGGTACATAAGAGAACAAAATGAACAGTGACTGTGTTTTAATATTATTTGAGGAAGTCAAAGATCAAGAATTGGAATCCTATCACTTGATATTTATCCATTCAATTAAGAGATGATGCTCTGAACATTGCAGGATATTTAATGAAAGAAATGCAAAAATATTCCAGAAAAAGATAAGAACACCTTTTTTCATCAAATTAAAAAGGATTGTGCATGTAGAATATGAAGTGGACATTTGAATGGTTTCAAATTAACTTTTTGTTTTCTTTATCAACTTTTCATTAATGGAGATAATATAAACATTACAGATGAGAATAATGTAGCACTTTATGTTATTCACAAAAATTGGTCCATTATAAAATTTGTATTATGATCAATTTTTAGAAAAAACATTTTTCTATAAGTTTGAAATAGTGAGATATGAACAAGATTATGTTGTCTTTCTTTTTAATGCTTACTTCTTTGTTCATGTTGAATTATTAAAGAGAAATTAAGTCATGCTAAACTACATTGATGTACATGTATTCCTTTCATTTCTAGTTTCTATCTCTTTATTTTAATAGAAAGGCAGCATATTCTCAAAGTTTATAAGGATACTGATAGTCATCTTAAATGCAATCTTCAGAAAACAATATAATAATCAATGCAAAATGAGCAGGCTTCTTAAATCACTTCTTTAATGGGAGATTCAAAAACAGAATATGTGAGTTATGCAAATTTACCTGTGATATTTGCAAACAGTAATAATATTCATATATTAAGAAACTGTGGTAGATATAGTATAAATTGGTAATGCCAATTAGCATAACTGAAATATAAATGCTCACATAATTCTCTTGAACAAGTAAATCTACTCCTTTTAAATTTGATGCTCATTCTTCAAGAGAAAACTGCATCCTGTAAAAGAAACAAATTGGAATGATATTTAGGTAAAATATGGTTGTAAAACTGTAATTACAAACTCTGCCTACTTATGAAATAATAAAAATGATTTCTAAAAATCTTTTGTTTCCTTCAAGAAAAATTTTCAGAACAGTATTTTGAAAACAATCATTTAGGTTGATATGTCATCCAAATATCCCTTATTATAATGTCCATGTAATAATTTAAACAAAATATATACATTTATTTTATTATACATTAGTTTTTTATGATTTATTATATTTTCTGCGTAATTTATATTATGATGCTAAAAATTAGTCACAAAATATACTATACATTATAAATTATAGTGGCACTGCTTTAAACTATCATGTTCAATTTCAAATAAAACATTCATCACAAAATTTCAAATGCCTGCTGTTTGTTTGTGCTATTTTAATGCATTTATTTTTCTTTAATTATATTTTATATCATTTTTGTTTCTTATTATCCCTTAGAAGAGTGTTTGCTATCTAGTGAGAGACAAAGAAGTGTGTGCCTGTGTAAAATGGAAAGGGGATTAACTGGAAGAGCAGAAGAAGAGTAAGTCATAATCAGGATATATTACAAACAAATCTATTTTGAATAAAATAATAATTATTAAAAAATAATATATGTTGAAGAAATTATATTTATCCTATGCACTCTGGCCAGCAGGTTGAAAGAAGAGTTCATCATATTCATTCCCCTTATATACACATGAAAATTATGTACTGGAAATTAAGTTCAAAATAGTGGATATCATTTTCAGGAAGAAGGTAGAAGAGAATGTAACACCTTCTTGTTGAATTATGTGTCTATATTGTACAGAGAAAATTCCTGCCTAAGGAGAAGAAAACTACTAAAACAATATGACTATATGTTTTACCTTGTATGCTTAAATAATCAAATATATGGATGTATTCAGTTGATTTTGAATAAAAACCTTGATTAAGATTATCTTCCATGTTTTCTCCAATATTTTGGCATATATTCATTGTTCATAGTCATGGATATTATAAAATTGTTCTCTTTAAGTGTATTCTGTTCCTTGACCAAACTTATTCCATCTAACATGTCTTCCACACAGATACTGTTAACACAACCTTTAACTTAAATAATTTGGTGAACTTTTTCATAAAAAAATAAATTATATAGAAAAATGTTTTCTTTTAAAAGTGGTGGTTGAATTCAAAAGGAATGGAGTATCTGTGTATTGTACAATATGGATGAACCTCTGAAACATCATCATTTGTAAAACCAGATAATCAAAAGGGGTATATACTGTTTAAGACACTTTGTGAGGCTAAGTTTCTTCTTCTTTTACCTAACTCCTGTTGCGGGAGGTCCTTCCGCTCCTCCAGCCTATAGCCGCTGAGATACCCGCCCATTGGGGCGTGGTCTCTCTCCCTTTAAAAAAGCGGCCACT
>NC_022031.1:4645689-4648711 GCF_000317375.1 Microtus ochrogaster | reverse complement strand
ACTTCCTTCTCTCGCTCTCTTCACTTCCTGCTCGGCTGGCGGCTAGACTCCCTTCCTGGTCGTACAGAGGGCTGACGGTGATCTGTAAGTTTTTTTCCCCTTTAAATAAATACTACCCTGTTAATTATAATTCCAAACTGCTGTGGCATTGTTTGTGACTTACGTCTACAAACTCCTCCCCTACAGCTCATGGTTGCCTTCATACCCTCACTTCTAGCTCCAGATACACAGCCTATGAATTCTATTTATATCTGAGCCACTTTTGCAGGGTGAGTTGCATATTCCACTCTAGCCATTAGTTCCATCCATACCCACAGAAAGTCAATAGTATGTTTTGGAGAGAAGACAGGGAAAAGAAAATATAATATAGTTATATTTAATTTAAAATTGTAGAAGAAAAAAGTGTTTACCTTCTTGGAGATGTTAATGTTAAAAGGGATAGATAGTCTTTCATTCTCTTCATGTTGAGCTGCTGTGTGTCTCTGTGTTAATTACCATCTACTACAAGAAGCATCTCTGATGAGTGCTGGACAATGCATTGATCTGTTAATATTAATAGTTGTTCTCCTGTAAGAACCATACGTATTTGGTGTCAGGTTTAAAGCAAGGCTTTAGCATCATTGGCAGGATCAGTTTTCATCTCCTATAGTGGGCTTTAATACAACTAATAAAATAAAGTGATTGGTTATGCCTGTAATATTTGTGCCACAATCACATCAGAGGGCATATCATGTAGGCTGTTCATTATTGTACCTCAGAGTTCAAACCTGAGTGATGTTGATGATTGTTTTTCTCCTCTGGTAGTACTTACAGCACTCCAGCACTGTAAATGCTAACCAAAAAGTGTTAAAACTTCTGAATGAGTCCTAGCTAGATTTCTACATCTTCTATGACATGTTTATTGTCTCTTCAAAAACAAGAACATATAATAAGGTCAAATGTTGAAGGAAAACCAAAAGAATTGGCAATATCCTATAATGTTTGGTAGTGTCTATTGGACCCAATTAGTCAACAACTCAAAAATATGTAACTCATTTCTGCTTTTGGCTTTAGTAAAACATATAATGGCATAATTTTAAACATAAAATGTTGGGGGTGAAACCATAAGATCATTTTATGTATATTGTCTTAGTTCGGGTTTCTTTTTGCTGTAATCAAGTGTTATAACCCAAATCAACCTGTTACTTAAAAATAATCAAAAAGAATTTGACTAGTCCCGTAACATATGTGCAGCTATTGTACCAGTGGATATATCTTCTCAAGCTGATTGATGCTGTTGCTCAGAAGATTCACAAATGCATAACACAGCTGATTAATTTTCTTCCCCAGTGTCATGCACAACATCTTCCAGCACTGTGAATGCTATCCAATAGGAAATAAGTGTCTAGATTGGCAACTGCTAGCTTTATCAGTGTCTTATGACTCCAGTATGTAGCATCTTCAGCAATAGAGTTTATCATCAACTTCTGACGGGTAACAAAGAACAAATGATGGGATGCCACTGACCACCGAATAGAAAAGAGTTCACACATACCTGGCACTTGTATTATTGTTTGATAGCTTATAATGTCTGGGAGAGGAATTATTCCCCTATTGTTGATTAACTAACCCCTTTTACTAAGAAAATTGTTTAAATGTCTTTAGGACAATTGTTATGCCTAAAAAAAAATCAATGAATTTAAAACCTTAATACTTTATAATCAAGCAGAAATATATTGACTGTTTTGTAACATTTGCTGAAAATAACATGGATAATTTAAGTATCTTGTGGTGATAATTTCTTCCTCTTGTGAGGCTTGTTCTTGTTCCACATGACTATAAATCAACAAAAAGAGTTACAGTATAATGCTATAGATACCTTTAGATTGATAGCAATTTAATGAATGAGTACAAATGATAAACATAAAGTATATATCCTATAGAACTCACAAGTTCAAAGCCAATTTGAGAGAAGTAGGTTATCCAGGGTGAGAAATCCTTATATGAATGAAAAGGGGAATGGGGAATAAATATCACAGACATCCTTTGTGTTTGTATTCCAATCATTTGAATACTGTTGGTGAGTAAAGAAACTGCCTTGTCCTGTTGATAGGGTAGAATACAGGTAAGCAGTGAAAACTAAACTGAGTGCTGGGAGAAAGGAGGCAGAGTCAGAGAGAACTCATGTAGCTCTCACTGGAGTCAATAAAACCTTACATGATAAGCCACAGCCATGTGCCAAACCACAAATTAATAGAAATGGGTTAAATTAATGTGTAAGAGTTAGCCAATAAGAAGTTAGAGCTAATGGGTCAAGCAGTGATTTAATTGATACAGTTTCTATGTGATTATTTTGGGGCTAAGTGGCTGGGAACAAAACAGGTGGGCCCTCTTACTACAAATTGGTGCCTATGTAGCCAACTAAAATCCAAGAAAACTTAAAAAGGAATGCTAGACACAAAAGAACAGAGTAAGCATGGTTTGGTAGTGGCATTTTCTTCAGTAGGCTCCTTTTTCTAGAAACAAACAGAGGCATGGCTCCTTTAAGAGAGGTTTTCCTGATTCAGCAGTAGCAGAAAAAAAGTTGAGCTGTTTTGAAGCTGCACTGCTATAAAACTGCAGTTTTCTGGGCCATGCTGCCAGTGCAACTTATGGCTCTTTCAGGATGTCAAGCATTTAAATGGGGATTGTGAGCAACATACTACAATCTGCTTAATAGCAACATAGACCTGTTGTATGCCTAAAATTGGGACAATGTGCATGGCTTGCAGGGTGGTGAATGGACTTCCACCATGCTGGACTGAGCAGAGCAAGCAGAAAGTACCATATATACCATAGTAATACTGCAGCTTAAGTTTTTAAAAAAGTGCTCCTGGACAGTAAGAATTAGAGATACACAATAGGACAGATTCAGAAATAAAAAAAAAAAAACAAAAACAAAAAAAACCTCTAGCCTGGCGGTGGTGGCGCACTCCTTTAATCCCAGCACTTGGGAGGCAGAGGCAGGTGGATCTCTGTGAGTTCGAGACCAGCCTGGTCTACA
>NC_022031.1:4641106-4645589 GCF_000317375.1 Microtus ochrogaster | reverse complement strand
AGAGCTAGTTCCAGGACAGGCTCCAAAACCACAGAGAAACCCTGTCTTGAAAAAAAACAAAACAAAAAAAAAACAACAAAAAAAACCTCTAAATGGGTCACAGTATTGGATACATGTATGTACAGTTATAAAAAGAAGTAAATGGTTGGAAAAATATATAAAACAAAGTTTTTAAAGAGACAGAGTACAGACACTCATAGATTAAAGGTGTAAAGATAATAAAATAAATATTAAAAAGTAATAGAGTAAAAAATAATAAGCCACATAGATATGGAGAATAAACAGAGAATCTGGCTTATGTGTATTATTTGTTTTATTTGAATTTTTGTTTTTTTATTTTCTGATTTTATTTTTTTAGATTTTTTTTTATTCTTTATAAATGATACCATTCAAAATTTCCACCTCCTCCCTCCTACAATGCCCCCCACTCCTCCACTCACTCTCCCCTCTTTACCTCCAGTCCTAAGAGAGGGCAGGGTACCCTGTCCTGTGGGAAGTCCAAGGACCTCCCCCTTCCATCCAGGCCTAGGAAGGTGTGCATCAAAACAGACTAGGACCCCAAAAAGCCAGTACATGCAGTAGAATCAAATCCCAGTGCCATTATCATTGGCTTCTCAGTCAGCCCCCATTGTCATCCACATTCAGAGGGGCCAGTTTGATCACATGCTCAATTAGTCCCAGTCCAGCTGTCCATGGTGAGCTCCCATTAGATCAGTCATGCAGTCTCAGTGGGTGGACAAACCCCTCGTGGTCCTGACTTCCTTGCTCATGTTCTCTCTCCTTCTGCTCTTCAACTGGACCTTGGGAGCTCAGTCCAGTGCTCCAGTGTGGGTCTCTGTCTCTATCTCCATCCATTGCCGGATAAAGGTTCTATGGTGATATTCAAGATATTCATCAGTGTGGCTATGGGACAAGGCCAGTTCTATCATCTCCTCTGCTGCTCAAGGATTTATCTGGGGACATGCCCGTGGACACCTGGGAACCCCTCTAGCGCCAAGTCTCTTGCCAACCCTAAAATGGCTCCCTTAATTAAGTTATCTTATTCCTGGCTCCCATATCTGCCCTTCCTCCATCTCAACCATCCCATTCCCCCAAGCTCTCCCCAATCTGCCCCTTCTTCATTCTCTCTCCCCCTCTCCCCTTCCCCCAACTCTACCCCCACCCCCAAGCTCCCAACTTTTGCCTGGCAATCTTGTAAGCTTCCAAATTCCAGGAGGATCTACATATATTTTTCTTTGGGTTCACCTTATTATTGAGCTTCTCTAGGATGGCAAAATATAGGCTCAATGTCCTTTGTTTATGGCTAGAATCTACTAATGAGTGAGAATATACCATATTCATCTTTTTGGGTTTGGGTTATCTCGTTCAGGTTGTTCAGGTTAGCATTTTCTATTTCCATCCATTTACATGCAAAATTCAAGATGTCATTTTTTTTCTGCTGAGTAATACTCTAATGTGTATATATGCCACACTTTCTTTAACAATTCTTCCATTGAAGGGCATCTAGGTCATTTCCAGGTTCTGGCTATTACAAAGAGTGCTTCTAGAAACATAGTTGAACAAATGCTTTTGTAGTATGATTGGATATCTCTTGGGTATATTCCCAAGAGTTGTATTGCTGGATCCATAGGTAGATTGATTACCAATTTCTTGAGAAACTGCCACACTGATTTCCAAAGTGGTTGCACAAGTTTGCATTCTCTCCAGCAATGTATGAGTGTTCCCCTTACTCCATATCCTCTCCAGCATAGGTTATCATTGATATTTTTGATTTTAGCCATTCTGACATGTGTAAGTTGGTATCTCAAAGTTGTTTTGATTTGCATTTCCCTGATTGCTAAGGATGTTGAACATGTCCTTAAGTATCTTTTGACCATTTTAAAGTCTTCTTTTGAGAGTTCTCTGTTCAGTTCAGTACCCCATTTTTAATTGGGTTATTCAGAAATTAGTCTAGTGTCCTGAGGGTTTTTTTTAAATATATTTTAGAGATCAGACCTTTCTCTGATGTGGGGTTGGTGAAGATCTTCTCCCATTCAGTAGGTTGCCTTTTTGTCTTAATGACAGTGTCCTTTGCTTTACAGAAACCTCTCAGTTTCAGGAGGTCCCATTTGTTCATTGTTGTTCTTATTGTCTGTGCTACTGGGGTTATACATAGGAAGTGGTCTCCTGTGCCCATGTGTTTCAGACTACTTCCCACTTTCTCTTCTATAAGGTTCAGTGTGGTCAGATTTATATTGAGGTTTTTAATCCAATTGGACTTGAGTTTTGTTCATGATGATAGATATAAATCTATTATTGTTCTTCTACAGGTTGACATTCAGTTATACCAGCACCATTTGTTAAAGATGCTTTCTTTCTTCCATTGTATAATTTTATCTCCTTTGTCAAAGATCAGGTCTTCATAGGTTTGTGAATTAATATCCAGGTCTTCAATTTGATTCCTTTGGTCAATGTCTCTGTTTCTATGGCAATACCAAGCTGTTTTTTTTTTTTTATTACTGTAGCTCTGTAATAGAGTTTGAAGTCATGGATGGTAATGCTTCCAGAAGTAACTTTATTGTATAGGATTGTTTTGGCTTTCTTAGGTTTTTTTGTTTTTCCATATAAAATTGATTATTGTTCTCTCAAGGTCTGTGAAGAATTTTGATGGGACCTTGATGGGGATTGCATTGAATCTATAGATTGCCTTTGGTAGAATTGCCATTTTTACTATGTTGATCTTACCAATCCAAGAGCATGGAAGATCCTTCCATTTTCTGGTATCTTCTTCGATTTCTTTCTTCAAAGACCTAAAGTTCTTGTCAAATAGATCTTTCACTTCCTTGGTTAGTGGTACCACAAGATACTTTATGCTATTTATGGATATCATGAAAGGTAATGTTTCTCTGATTTCCCTCTCCACTAATTTATTCTTTGTGTATAAAAGGGCTACTGATTTTTTGAGTTGATTCTGTGATGGGGGAGAGTCTTCTGTTTTGTGTTAATTTCATTGGTTAAATAAAGAGACTGCCTTGGCATTTGATAGGACAGAAAATTAGGTAGGTGGAGAAAATAGAATAGAATGCTGGGAGAAAGAAAGCCAAGTCAGGCAGTCGCCATGATTCTCCCACTCCAGACAGACGCAGTTTAAGATCTTCCCTGGTAAGCCAGCTCGTGGTGCTACACAGAATATTAGAAATGGGTTAAATCAATATGTAAGAGCTAGCCAATAAGAGGCTAATTTAAAAGAATACAGTTTCCATGTAATTATTTAAGGTGAAAAGCTAGCCATGCAGGAGTCAGGGTGGTAGGAATGCAGCCCCGCCACTCCTTCAATAATCCTGTATCCTGCCATGTTACTGAAAGTACTTATGAGATGTATGAGTCCTCTGGTAAAGTTTTGGGGTCACATGTACACTATCATATCATCTGCAAATAATGAAAGTTTGACTTCTTCCTTTCTGATTTGAATCCCCTTGATCTCCTTATGTTGTCTTATTGATATTGCTAGAAATTAAAGCACTATATTGAAGAGGTATGGAGAGAGTGGACAGCCTTGTCTTGGTCCTGGTTTTAGTGGAATGGCTTTAAGTTTCTCTCCATTTAATTTGATGTTAGCTGTTGACTTGCTGTATATTGCTTTTATTATATTTAGGTATGAACCTTGTATCCCTAATCTCTCCAAGACCTCTTTATCATAAAGGGGTGTTGACTTTTGTCAAATGTTTTTTCAGCACATAATGAAATGATCATATTTTTTTCAGTTTATATATATGTTGGATTACATCGATAGATTTTCATATGTTGATCCAGCCCGGCATCTCTGGGATAAAGCCTACTTGATCATAATGGATAATTATTTGAATTTGTTTTTGGATTCAGTTTGTCAGTATTTTATTAGACATTTTGGGCAAGAAACTGGTCTTTCTGGACTTCTAAATAAACTGGACATGTAGGACCCACAGAGAAATGACTGCTAAACTTTCCTTAAGGAGAAACAATCCTTTGTGGTTCCTCTCTCATTAAAGAGTCTGCTAGACATTCTGCAGGACACAGAAGAAAATGACAGACAAACTGCTAAAACAGGTAAAACTGTCTTTGAAATTTCTTGCTTCATGGAAAAGTCTGCTGAATACTGTGGGCCTGTGGGCTGAAGACTGGATATCCCAATAATATAAAAGAACTTTGGGTGAAAGTCCAGGTAGCCAGATGTCTCTGTTAATTCTAGAGTTTTGGAACGTGCTTACAATGCATTTCCTATTTACTTAGGTAATATTATTTTCTTTTGGAGTCTTTGACAGAGTTGAGGAATTTATAGTTATAGTTATCTTTAGTTATGATAAAAGATAAAGTATATATAAGTATTGTAACTAATTTTTACTCGATACTTGTTTTTGTTATATGTAATTTAAAAAATTCCTGGGGCAGCTGAGGATTGGGACCCTGAAATGATCCTATCCTATAGCCATACTGATGAATATTTTGCATATCACCATAGAACCTT
>NC_022031.1:4625515-4640262 GCF_000317375.1 Microtus ochrogaster | reverse complement strand
CTGTGAGTTCGAGACCAGCCTGGTCTACAAGAGCTAGTTCTAGGACAGGCTCCAAAACCACAGAGAAACCCTGTCTCGAAAAAACCAAAAAAAAAAAATAATAATAATAATAATAAAATAAAATGTAAGAGTGAGCAAATAAGAAGCTAGAGCTAATGGGCTCAAACAGTGATTTACATAATATTGTTTCTATGTGAATATTTTGGGTCTGATATACTGAGCTGCCAGAATCCAACAAGTAGCTTCCTTCAACATTCTAATGCTATAGCCATATAAACAGGCCTAAGTTTAAAGGCTGAATGTTTTTTTAAGTATTCCTTAATAAGATGAAAACCTAAGTTAGAAACTTTGTCTTAATGAACTCAATACAGTGAACATTTTGGCATCTATACCAGTATAGCATTTGAGAAATTAAATAAACCCTCTTTTTTTTCTTTCATTGTATTAGTTCTTTAAGACTTCCATTTGTGTGTGATCATAGTCATCCTCTTCACACACTTTTCTCAGATTGATCTCTCTGCCTTTTCTGCCCAATTTTATATGTGTCTTTTATTTTTTTTTTTAGTTCTTTTTCCCATTAAGAAAAGTTTGTGCTGTTCAAATATTCCTGAATCTGTGGCCTTCTACAAGAGGATTTTTGACTTAACAACAGTCAAACTTGAAGGAAAATAACATCTTCGTCTACAAGTAGCTAAGAATTGATAATGACTTCTTAGTTAGGGGTAGAACTCTGTGTGTAATATCAGAAATCTGCTGAGTTCATATGCGTATTGCCGTATTGTGACCTGACGACACTGTTTCCCTCTAGTCTGTCACCTTTGGCTAATATACTCTGCTTTTTCCATCATGATGATAATTAAGTCTTTTTTATGAAGGAGTGTTATATAAATATAAGCTACGTATTCTGCAGTCTGTTATTCCATACATTTTGGCCAGTTGTTGGTCTCTGTGTTGATCATTTTCTACTGGAAATAGAAGTTTCTCTGATTAAGGTTGAGAGATTTATTATTAAATCTGTATGTATAAGGATAAGTCTTAGAGGTCAGTTCAATGTTATTTAGAAGATAATGAAAGTAATATGACCTCTGCTTGGATCTATGATCTGCCTTTCAATAGGTTCTTACTTCAATAACTGGATCAGGAATAGTTTTAATCTCATGAAATAGGACTTTAATCTTGTGAAATATGGTCAATTCAAACAGAAACAAATTGTTTACTCCCTATGACATTTGTACCACTATTATACCAGTAGATATGCCTTGACACCAGTTCTTACTGTAGCTAAAAAGTTCAAACCTAGGTAACATTGATGACTAATTTTCTTCTCCTATAGTTTGCATGACACGAACAAGTGCTATAAAAGTAGGGGAGATGTTTCCAGGTAAATAACTGTCGTGGGAGCTGCAGGCTGTGTTCCTGCTGACCCACCTCCCGGTAACATGGCTCACTTTACCTGAAATAACAACACACAAACTGTCTTCTTTTAAACACTGCTTGGCCCATTAACTCTAGCCCTTACAGGCTAATTCTCATATGCCGATCAACCCATCTCTAATAATCTGTGTAGCATCAGTCTTACTGGGAAAGATTCAGCATGTCTGACCTGGAAGCTTGCTTCATGGCTTCTGCCTGGGGAGAGGGGAGCATGGCCTCTGAGCTCACTTCCTCTTCCTCCCAGCATTCTGTTCTGCCTACTCATCCCAAGGGATGGCCTATCAAAATGGTCCAAGGCAGTTTGTTTATTACCAATGACCTTCCTCCATCAAATAACCACTTGGTTTCTCCAAGGAAATGTTGTTCAGTAATAGAAACTTACCTTCAAGTTCTGGATGGCAAAAGATCACCGGAAAAACCTTAAAATGTTTTTGGGGTCTATGATAACTAACAACTTCAAAAGTGTTAACCCACTCCCAGAAATGGGAATTTCATTTGTTTTACTATTATATCAAGCAGGGATATTGGTGGGCTTTTAAAATCTTTGTTTATATGTATACAAATACATTTTAGGACTTTTGTACATGGGTAGGTTTCTATAGGGAATATTTAACTCTTTGGAATTTTTTTTAAATTAGGAGAAATAATCATCATTTTGTACACATCTAAAACAAGACAGCTGATTCCATGATAGCATACATTTCTTTAAATTTTGTTTTGTTTCTTTGAGCAATTGCCTGATTCCTTGCACTGAAAATGCAGTAGCTTGATCGCTAAGGAGATTGAGCATGACCTTAAGGGTCTTTTGGTCATTTGAACTTCTTCTTTTGAGAATTCTCTGTTCAGTTCAGTGCCCCATCTTTTAATTGGGTTAATTACCATTTTAAAGTCTAGTTTCTTGAGTTTTTTATGTATTTTTGAGATCAGACCTTTGCCCATTGTGGGGTTGGTAAAGATCTTCTCCCAGTCAGTAGGTTGCCTTTTTGTCTTAATGACAGTACCCTTTGCTTTACAGAAGTTTCTCACTTTTAGGAGGTCCCTTTTATTCAATGTTGCCCTTATTGTCTGTGCTACTGAGGTTATATGTAGGAAGTGGTCTCCTGTACCCATGTGTTGTAGAATACTACCGACTTTCTCTTCTATCAGGTTCAGCGTGTTCAGATTAATATTGAGGTCTTTAATCCATTTGGGCTTGAATTTTGTGCATGGTGATAGATATGGATCTACTTTCATTCTTCTACAGGTTGACATCAGTTTTGCCAGCACTGTTTGTTGAAGATGCTTTCTTTCTACAATTGTATAATTTTAGTTCATTTATAGAAAATCAAGTGTTTATAGGTTTGTGGGTTAATATACGGGTCTTTAGGATCACTAATTAAGGCTCAATGTCCTTTGTTTATGGCTAGAAAGCAAATATTAGTGAGTACATCACATGTTCCTCTTTTTGGGTCTGGCTTACCTCACTCAGGATAGTGTTTTCTATTTCCATCCATTTGCATGCAAAATTCACAAAGTCCTTGTTTTTACTGCTGAGTAGTACTCTAATATGTATATATTCCATACTTTCATCATCCATTCTTCCAGTGAAGTGCATCTAGGTTGTTTCCAGGTTCTGCCTATTACAAACAATGCTGCTATGAACATAGTAGAGCATATATTTTTCTTGTATGATAAGGCCTCTCTTGGGTATATTCCCAAGAGTGGTATTGCTGTGTCCAGGGGTAGGTTGATCCCAAATTTCCTGAGAAACAGCCATACTGCTTTCCAAAGTGGTTGCACAAGTTTGCATTCCCACCAGCAATGGATGAGTGTACCCCTTTCTCCACAACCTCTCCAGCAAAGGCTATCATTGGTGTTTTTGATTTCAACCATTCTGACAGGTGTAAGATGGTATCTTAAAGTTGTCTTGATTTGCATTTCCCTGATCGCTAAGCAAGTTGAGCATGACTTTAAGTGTCTTTTGGCCATTTGAACTTCTTCTGTTGAGAATTCTCTGTTAAGCTCAAGGAGAACCCCCTCCCACCCCAAAAAAACATATAGGCATCCTCCTGAATATTAACCTTCATCAGGCGATGAAAGGAGACAGAGACAGAGACCCATATTGGAACACCGGACTGAAATCTCAAGGTCCAAATCAGGAGCAGAAGGAGAGAGGTAGCAGGAGCAAGGAACTTAGGACCACGAGGGGTGCACCCACACACTATCGGGAACTCACCAAGGCCAGCTGGCCTGGGTCTAAAAAAGCCTGGGATAAAACCGGATTCGCTGAACATAGCGGACAATGAGGACTACTGAGAACCCAAGATCAATGGCAATGGGTTTTTGAGCCTACTGCATGTACTGGCTTTGTGGGAGCCTAGGCAGTTTGGATGCTCACCTTACTAGACCTGGACGGAGGTGGGTGGTCCTTGGACTTCCCACAGGTCAGGGAACCCTGATTGCTCTTTGGGCTGATGAGGAAGGGGGAATTGTTTGGGGGAGAAGGAGGGAAATGGGAAACGGTGGTGGGGAAGACACAGAAATCTTTAATAAATAAATAAACAAAAACAAAAACAAAAAAGTATAAATTAACAAGGCTAAAAAAAAATACCTGGGTCTTCTATTCAATCCCATTGGTTGACTTCTCTGTTTTTATGCCAATACCAAGCAGTTTTCAACACTGTAGCTCTGTAATAGAGTTTGAAGTCAGGGATGGTAATGCCTCCAGAATTTCCTTTATTGTATAAGATTGTTTTGGCTATTCTGGTCTTTTTTATTTTTCCATATAAAGTTGATTATTTTTCTCTCAAGGTCTGTGAAGAATTTTGTTAAAACTTTAATAGGGATTGCCATTTTTACTATGTTGATTCTACCCATCCAAAAGCATGGGCGATCCTTCCATTTTCTGGTGTCCTCTTCAATTTCTTTCTTCAAAGACTTAAAGTTCTTGTCAAATAGATATTTGTAGTTATCATTTAAGGTGAAGTTTCTCTGAATTCCCTCTCTGCTTCTCTATCCTTTGTGTATAGGAGGGCTACTGATTTTTTTGACTTGATCTGGTAACCTGCCACATCACTGAAGTTATTTATCAGCTGTAGGAGTTCTTTGGTAGAGTTGTTGTGGTCACTAATGTACACTATCATATCATCTACAAATAATGAAAGTTTGACTTCTTCCTTTCCTATTTGAATACCTTCATCTCCTTATGTTGTCTTATTGCTATTGCTAGAACTTCAAGAACTATGTTGAAGAGATATGGTGAGAGTGGACAGCCTTGCCTTTCCTGATTTTAGTGGAATGGCTTTGAGTTTCTCTCCAGAAATGCAGATCAAAACAACTTTGAGATACCATCTTTACCTGTCAGAATGGGTAAATTAATCAAAAACACCAATGATAGCCTTTGCTGCAGAGGATGTGGAGTAAAAGGAACACTCATCCATTGCTGGTGGGAATGCAAACTTGTGCAACCACTTTGGAAATCAGTGTGGTGGTTTCTCAGGAAATTCAAGATCAACCTACCCCCAAATCCAGCAATACCACTCTTGGGAATATACCCAAGAGAGCCCTATCATACTACAAAAGTATTTGTTCAGCTATGTTCATAGCAGCATTATTTGTAATAGCCAGAACCTGAAAACAACCTAGATGCCCCTCAATGGGAGAATGGATAAAGAAAATGTGGAATATATATGCATTAGAGTACTACTCAGCAGTAAAAAACAATGATATCTTGAATTTTTTCATACAAACAGATGGAAATAGAAAACAATATCCTGAGTGAGGTAACCCAGACTCCAAAAGATGAATATGGTATGTACTCACTCATAAGTAGATTCTACCCATAAATAAAGGACATTGAGCCTATAATTCATGATCCTAGAGAAGCTAAATAAGGTGAACCCAAAGAAAAACATATAGTTATTCTGGATATTGGAAGTAGACAAGATTGCCTTGTAAAAATTGGGAACTTGGGGGTGGGTTGGGGCGAGGGTAAGGGGAGATGGGGAGAGAAAATTGAGAAGGGTAGATGGTGAGAGCTTGGGGGAATGAGAGGATTGGGATGGAGGAAGGGTAGATATGGGAGCAGAGAAGTATATATCTTAAATAAGGGAGCCGTTTTAGGGTTGGCAAGAGACTTGACTCTAAGGGGTTCCCAGGTGTCCAAGGAGATGTCCCTAGCTAGTTCCTTGGGCAGCTGATGAGAAGGAGCCTGAAAAGGCCCTATCCTATTGCCATACTGATGAATATCTTACATATCACCATAGAACCTTCATCTGGCGATGGATGGAGATAGAAACAGACCCACATTGGAGCACTGGACTGAGCTCCCAAGGTCCCATTGAGGAGCAGAAGGAGGGAGAACATAAGCAAGGAAGTCAGGACAGCGAGGGGTGCACCCACCCACTGAGACGCTGGGGCTGATCTAATGTAGCTTACCAAGGCCAGCTGAACCGCGCCTGATGGAGCATATTATCAACCTAACTCTCTGAACATGGCGGACAATGAATGCTGACTGAGAAGCCAAAAACAATGGTACTGGGTTTTGATCCTACTGCATGTATTGACTTTGTGGGAACCTAGCCTGTTTCGATGCTCACCTATCTAGACCTGGATAGAGGGTGGAGAACCTTGGACTTCCCACAGGGCAGGGAATCCTGAATGCTTTTTGGACTGGAGAGGAAGGGGGAGGGGAAGTGTAGGGATGGGGGGGAATGGGAGGAGGTCAAAGTTTTTAATAATAATACAGGAAAAAATAAAAAAATGCAGTACCTTGTTCTGCAGTTAAGGATAAAATGTATTTGGTAATTGAAGATTATTAAATATGACAGATTATTGCTGCATGCTATGATCTTGAAGCCATAATTTTAGCACGCAGAAAATAAATGTACCCAAAGTTTATAGGGAAAATACATACTATAGGAAGAAGCCTTCAAACCCACCAAGAATTAAGTTGATTTATTTTTAGTTTCTTTTAGTATACCATCTTACATTTTGTATAACACTGTATTTAACTGAAGTTGTATGCATATTATCCCGTGTTTTCACTTACGAATTCTTATCTACCTTTGATGACAACTAATATTTTTTGAATAAAAATTAAATTGAGTTCTTGCATTTATTTTTTATTCTGAATTCTAAGTTATTACTTGAAAGAATCATTAAGAGACTATTTCAAATTTAGCTATGTCAGTTTAGAAATCAACAAAACTAAAATATTTAGTATTGTGTCTATGTACAAGATCCAGTCCAAATGTGAGCTGGTACTTATTTCAGCTCATACTACTAGTGTATTCTCTTTTTGCCATCTACAAATTATTACATTCAGAGTTTTTCATATCAGTCATGTGTAGTTTTCTCAAATACATCCTGTTCCTATAATGTTTGTATACATGATGTCTCTTTTTAAAACCATGTGATAGTGGCAAAATGGCTGTGAGGTATGCTGCTTATTCGACATTGTATTTTAGGATTTTGAAGGAGGGTCTCTCTGTGTAATGACCCTATAGAACTTTTCAAGTATGCTTGTTTTAATTCTTATTTTGATGTTTAATTTTATACTTTTATAATACACACATACACATAAATCTATACATTTATATTTATGTATTTCTATGCTTATGTTTATAGAAATAAACCAAAAATTTGAAAATATACACATTTTCTATTTTCTAGTGATTTATTAATATGTCACATATAATTTATCCATTTTAATATTACATTGTACAATTAAAGAAATAAAGACATGTATTAATAATGAATTAGGCTAGTATAATACTTATTATGCAAAAGTTGGTACCATGAAAATTTCTCAAAGAATAAATGATGAATGTTTCTATTGTAAAAATGAAAAATATTGAAGCATAATAAAATGAAATCACTTCTTCAAAAACATTAAATTGGGATTTTAAGTGGTTATGTGATTCCAATATATTATCAATAGATATAATATTAACTTTTAGAATAAATGGCAGATGAAGAAAAGTTTTCCACAGTGTTGTGTCCACATTACTAATACTGCCCATCAGTTGTTTAGGATTACTCTCTAATGACAGTAATAGCATGTTACTATTGGAGGACTTTTGGCCTCAGGATTCTCAGTCTCTTACTGGTCACTTCCAAACTCTGGTTTTTAAATGTGCCAATTTGGTTAAACAATGATGCTTGACAATTCAAGGTAAAATATTAAGTGAAGGAAATTTGAATAATTAAAGAAGCTAGTAACAATAGGACAGGAAGAATAAAGTCTTAAAGCAAGGAGATGGACTGGACAGTGTAATGAGGAGCCACCAGAAACAGAAGAGTTTTGGAATTTTACTCGACGCTTCCTTAATATACTCTTCCAATATTTTTTCTGATTTTTTTATTGAAAAAATTTCTGCCTCCCATTTCCCTCCCCATCCCTCTACTCTCTCCCCCTCCCCCTACTCCTTTCCCCCTCCCTCTCCAGTTCTAAGAGTAGTCAGGTTTCCCTGCCCTGTGGGAAGTCCAAGGTCCTCCACCCTCCATCCAGGTCTAGGAAGGTGAGTATCCAAACTGCCTAGGCTCCCACAAAACCAGTACATGCAGTAGGATCAAAACCCAGTGCCATTGTCCTTGGCTTCTCATCAGCCCTCATTGTCCGCCATGTTCAGAGAGTCCAGTTTTATCCCATGCTTTTTCAGTCACAGTCCAGCTGGCCTTGTCAGCTCCCAATAGATCAGCTCCACTGTCTCAGTGGGTGGGTGCACCCCTCTTGGTCCTGACTTCCTTGCTCATGTTCTCCCTCCTTCTGCTCCTCATTTGAACCTTGGGAGCTCAGTCCAGTGCTCCAATGTGGGTCGCTGTCTCTATCTCCATCCATCGCCAGATGAAGGTTCTATGGTGATATGCAAGATATTTATCAGTATGGCTATAGGATAGGGCCATTTCAGGTTCCCTCTCCTCAGTTGCCCAAGGAACTAACTGGGGACATCTCCCTGCACCCCTGAGAGCCCCTCTAGAGTAAAGTCTCTTGCCAACACTAAGATGGCTCCCTTAATGAGGATATATGTTTCCCTGCTCCCATATCCACTCTTCCTTTATCCCAAACATCCCATTCCCCCAAGCTCCCCACATCCTCCCCTTCTCCTCTTCTCACTTTTCTCTTCCCATCTCCCCTTACCCCCATCCCACCCCACCCTCAAGTTCCCAATTTTTGCCTGGCAATGTTGTCTACTTCCAATATCCAGGAGAATAACTTTATGTTTTTCTTTGGGTTCACCTTCTTATTTAGCTTCTCTAGGATCATGAATTATAGGCTCAATGTCCTTTATTTATGGGTAGAATTGACTTATGAGTGAGTACATGCCATGTTCATCTTTTTGGGTCTGGGTTACCTCACTCAGGATAGTGTTTTCTATTTCCATCCATTTGCATGCAAAATTCAAGATGTCATTGTTTTTTTACCACTGAAGAACTTTAAGTCTTTGAAGAACGAAATTGAAGAGGATACCAGAAAATGGAAGGATCGCTCTTACTCTTGGATTAGGAGGATCAACAGAGTAAAAATGGCAATTCTACCAAAGGCAATTTATAGGTTCAATGCAATCCCCATCAAGGTCCCAGCAAAATTCTTCTTAGATCTTGAGAGGATAATAATCAACTTTATATGGAAAAACAAAAAACCCAGGATAGTCGAAACAATCTTATACAATAAAGGAACTTCTGGAGGCATTACCATCCCTGACTTCAAACTCTTTTACAGAGCTACAGTATTGAAAATGGCTTGGTATTGGCATAAAAACAGAGAAGTTAACCAATGCAATCGAATAGAAGACCCGGATTTTAACCCTCAATCATATGAACACCTGATTTTCGATAAAGGAGCTAAAAGTATACAATGGAAGAAAGAAAGAATCTTCTTCCAATATTTTTCATGTGCTCATAAATCTATCACTTTAATGTACAAAATTAATGATTTGTTTTCAACCTTGAATTTCAGCCTTCCCTCTTGCATACTTCATATGTGTTTTATTTAATGTGTTATTTTGCAATAAGCTGATAGAAAATGTTTTGTTGTGATTCTATCAACAGATGAGAAGGGCTTTTCTTTTTTGAAAAGTTGTACAGTGCTATAAGAGATGCTTATGCTTCTGGCTATTATTAAATACTTAAGTTCTCATTCATCACTGGGTATAAGAGTGCACAGCTTTAGTCACAGTACCCAGGAAACAGAGGCAGTAAGATCTTTAAATTTCACAGCAGTCTGGTCCACAGAATAAGTTTCAGGATAGCAAGGGCCACAGAGAGAAACCCTGTCTCAGAAAAAAAAATTACACTCTTCAAGGAAAGGGATCGAATTTTAGTTTTTGTCTGTCAATCTCGAAAGAGAATATGGTTGAAAAATGTGCTGCTTGTTTTGTAGTTAATATTACATAAAAACTTTATATAATCAGACAACAGTACTATTCCCATTATTTTCTTCTACATTTTCTGCATGGTGTTTGCTTATGGAAATTTTAATCACAACCTTCGTGAGAAACAAGGAAATTCAAGGCATTAAAACAATAGAAGGAATACCCACAAATATGATTAAAGACCTCATCAACATCAAGTGATATTACTTCAATATGACAAAACTCCATTGAGTCACTGTATCGTGAAAACTTCCACAAGGAATAGCACACCATTTGAGAAGAGAGCCCTTTAAAATAGTGAAAAAATAAAAAAAAAACTTTTAATTTTAAATTAAGAACTTTTTTATTAAGAAGACTCCCTTATGTAACTGTTCCAAGAACCTTGTCCTCCATGGTAATGGAATACAAGAATTTGCCATTCTTAGCGATTAGCACCCTTCACTTTGACATTACCATAGATGATGGAGGAAGGTCATTGGTTAATTAATAAAGAAACTGCTTGGCCCTGATAGGTTAGAACATAGGTGGGTAGAGTAAACAGAACAGAAAGCTGGGAGGAAGAGGAAGTGAGCTCATAGGCCATGCTCCCCTCTCCCGAGCAGACACGATGAAGCAAGCCACCAGGTCAGACATGCTGAATCTTTCCCGGTAAGACTGGTGCTACACAGATTACTAAATATGGGTTAAGGCAAGATGTGAGAATTAGCCATTAAGATGGTAGAACTAATGGGGCAAGCAGTGTTTAAAAGAATACAATTTGTGTGTTGTTAATTCAGGGCATAAGCTAGCCAGGCAGCTGGGAGCTGGGTGGCAAGAACGCAGCCTGCAGCTACTTCAACACATAGATGTGTGTGTTATGAAATTGGTTGTAAAATTCTTTCTTACTTATAGAGAATCAAATCTCTAAAAGAATGAATCTGAGACATTCAGATTTGTTATTACCAGCAATTATCTTATAAATCATTATAGGCTTCCTTTCTTATGGTTTTACTGGGATATTGTTATATATGGGCAAAGTATTGTTTCTCAATGGTATGACTGTATTTCTCTGGAACAATATTAGAAACTAGATTATGAGACAATTTTCTATTCTGTTGGCATGCACAGTTCATCATGGATGATATTGGAAAAATTGACTCTTCTATCAGGCAATCCTACTTAGGAGGTATCTCCTATTCACTGTATCACCTGAACTCCAACATAAGAAGGACTGTCAAGAATCTCACTCATATCTGTTTCAAAAATACATGTTTCAAGAATTAATAAATTAATCAAATTAATTATATGGATAAATTTATATAAACATTCTGATGTCTTAAGAGCTTATTAAAAATGTCATATCAAACTTATTTGATAGTATCGTATACAATTAAATATATACTTCATGACTGATATTATAAAAGAATACTAAAAATTTCATAGAAAAAGTTATAAAATATATTATCAGAGTATATAGAGTTATAAAATGTTATTCATAAGAAAAATTTATAGCTTGGATATAGGAACAAAATCTTATAAGGTAGAAGTAATCAAAATGATCTCATATGACAGTAACGATAATATAAAAGTCAAAGTCTTATGAGAAAATTATAAAAATATTTCTACTACTCTTTATATTTAAAACATTTGTATTTTTCTAATTTTTAATAAATGATTAATATTTACACATTTTTTCTTCTTCAAATCTCAACATGGAAGACAAAATTTCATTTAATTTTTAAAATACAAAGTAAAAATTAAAAAGTTTAATATTAATTATGCTAGAAAAATAATTTATATTTTGTAAAAATCAGGTTAGTAATTTTTTAAAATACAAAGTAAAAATTAAAAAGTCTAATATTAATTATGCTAGAAAAATAATTTATATTTTGTAAAAATCAGGTTAGTAATTTTTTAAAATACAAAGTAAAAATTAAAAAGTCTAATATTAATTATGATAGGAGAATAATTTATATATTTTAAAAATCTGGTTAGTTATTCCAGAAGTCAATGGAAAAGCATACTGAATTTGAATTTCTAACTGTATGTTTTACCAATCTTGATCAAACAATACAGACACACAGGCATGCATATATATATATATACATATATATATATATAAATTCGTAAGTAAATATACACATACACACATATGTAAACCATTTATTTCTTCTAATTACATTAGTTAGTTAGCTCTGTACAGATTATTTGCACCATGAGCTGGTCAATTAAAGAAACGGAAGTGGAGAATATCAATGCAAAAACAGCTTTTATCTCAAAAGGAATTTTCAAAACGTAGGTTATCCTGAAACCAAAGACCCTGGCTGGGGAATATATATGCAGATCACCCCAAATGCAATATTTCAATGCAAAAAATTGTAGTAATTGAACAAAGAAAATTACAAATGAAGGCATTTTTACAAACACTTTGGTGAAAACATTAAATGGGCAGTTAAATCAGTGGAAAGAATCTCAACTGTAGACTTTAGATGCTATCTTATAGCATTATTAGCTCTTGGTGGAGAATTGAATTTTCTTAAATTCATATATTTCAAAATCTTTCTTTTTTCTGGTTATCAGCATGTTAACTCTGATACAGATGTGGACAAGCGATGGCTTTTTGTGGAGCCAAAGATAGCCCCACAGAAACTATAATTAGACTGTCTACTTGGCAGCATTCCAAACACTTCACAGTCACTGAAATTTTTATGTCAATCATCTCAGGCAGGCAGCTTCTTTTCTAGGTAGTTTGCTGCAAGAAAGAATCAGTATTCTTGGTTTCCTTAGAAATACTTTATTCTATTACAGAGCATCCTGTACAAAGTTCAGGATTATTTGTATTACTTTGGCTACACAAAATGTGAGATGACTGAATTAGTTAAAAGATGGATGTAGCATTTCACAACTGACTTCAGAGGAGTCCACCTCATTCATTTCTCTGTTCCATGAAATCTTTAAAATATTAGTTGTGTATGATGCTCTGGTACATATTCAATTGAGACAATATAATCATTTTATCTCACTTTATAAATTTCTTCACATTTATAAAGAGCAAACATGTAGTCCAGAAGCAGAACAATTTCTGGTTGATAAGCTGCTGTCTACCTGTTATAGCAAGTACTAGTAGAAAATGAATTATTTACCTTGCCTAATTTAATGCCATTCTGATAATAGATAGCTGCTTTCTCAATTAACTGGTATATTGAAAATAATTAAAACAAAATATTTTCTCAACTGAGAAAATTCCTTCAGAAAAGTAGCTTAGAAAAAAGATGTCTTAAGTACACAATGTATCTGACTGTTCTGTACATCATAGACATGTTGGGAGGCTCCAAAGGCAAGTAAAGCCTTTGGTTATATTGATGACCCCTTTATTCATTTACAGCTTCTCACAACACACATGTACTCAAGCAATTAAAATAGAGAGCATCATTTACAAATATATCATCCTACAACTGGGTCACCATCTAATTAGTTTAAGCTAGGATAAAGATACTTTTTTTCGCAAATCTTTATACCAGAATATTTTTGTAACTTGAAGGAAGATTCCCACTGAGTTAGGCAGGGTGCCTTTCTGACCCTCTTCTAAATGGAGATACAAGTGCTATTTCTTCTTTCATGTATGTCTTTCTAATATGTGGCTCTTAGGTCCTTGTCAAACATACACCTGGGTGATAAAGCTGACAAGGCGTATATGTGTTTCATAGGGAGAGCTTTCCAAAATAAATATTCTAAGAAAAATTAGTAAGACTCTTTTCTCTCCCTTTCCTTCAGTAGTGAAGAGGAAGCTATTAATATATTACTGAAAGTAGCAACCTGGAGGTATAATTTCCACACAATTAAATAAACTCCTTTTAAGTAAACAGGATGAATTTTGCCAATGAATGTCACCCTTTACCCTTAGAGTCAAGATATAAATCATTTTGTCCAGTTCAAGTTGCCCAGTCCGTACTTTGTCATTATTTACACTTCCCAATTCCCCACCCCAATCCTTCTACCTGCTTTCGGGTTTTGCTTACATTTGAGTCATCACCGACAAAAAATCAATATGCAAATAATATACATTTTCATTATGAAATGCTCATCATATTCAAATGAATTAACATTACTGGCATCATTTTACTTCAATCCAATGTCCACAGTACTATGAAAACACTGGAGACATTTATTCCAAGGCAAACTTGCCCTAAAGAAAAAAAAAGGAAGGAAACTGGCAATCTCTAATTTATCTATCAATAGAGCATGGAAAACTTTAATGGTGTAAACTTGGGGAAGAAAAAGGACAGTAGTTCCTAAGTGGGCCTGGGTCTTGTGTAAGAATTTTATAATGGACTTTGTTTCCCGGATATTAGCTAACCAGAGCCTGAGGAAAAAATTCTCTATAGCCAAAACGATTCCTGTGGGGCTTGGAGCAGAAAGAAAGGAGAACAAAGACAGATTCAAAGGAACCCCTGTTGTGGTATCACAAGGTTACTGTGTGTTGTTGTTGATGATTTTCTCATCTTGCATGCATTTCCTCTTAAATATTTTGCTTGTTCTTAACCTAGTTACACACAATCTTCTTTCACAATGATTAGGCTGATGAGCATCAGCTCAGAGAATATATGCTGCATCATTTCTGCCCTGGAATTTCTTTTTTTCCTGTTTATTACCTTTTTGTCATCACGCAAGTGTTGAATTAAAGTTCTTGGTAGTTTTGACACAAAAAGTTGTGGACTGCAGGCAGCTTTCTTGCTTTCTTCCTACCATATGTTTTGAAAATTAGAATACATTTATGTAAAGTGAGAACATATATGTGTATGAGCCCATATTCTATCTCTGGGAAGTGGTAGTTGACATTGAAACCTCTCACATCCCATGGGTGTACAGGCGTGAATAAATGCAGGCAAATATTAAGAATGTATACAATTTTTTTTTTTTTTTGGTTTTTCGAGACAGGGTTTCTCTGTGGCTTTGGAGCCTGTCCTGGAACTAGCTCTG
>NC_022031.1:4621802-4622838 GCF_000317375.1 Microtus ochrogaster | reverse complement strand
GTGTCCCATAGGTTTGAGTATGTTGTCTCTTTATTTTCATTAAATTCAAGGAAGATTTTAATTTCTTTCTTAATTTCTTCCTTGACCCAGGTGTGGTTCAGTGGTTGACTGTTCAGTTTCCATGAGTTTGTTGGCTCTCTGGGGTAGCATTGTTGTTGCCTTCTAACTTTAATCCATGGTGATCTGATAAGACACAGGTGGACACTGATATTTTTTTGTATCTGTGAAATGTTTTCTTTGTTTCTGAGTATGTGGTCAATTTTTGAGAAGGTTCCATGAGCTGCAGAGAAGAACGTATATTCTTTCCTATTTGGGTGGAATGTTCTATAGATGTCTGTTAAGTCCAATTGCTTCATTACTTCCAAAGTTCTCTTAATTCTCTATTAGGTTTCTGTCTGATTGACCTGTCCTTGGAGAGAGAGGTGTGTCGAAGTCCCTACTACTAGTATGTGTGGTTTGATGTCTGCCTTGAGTTGTAGTAATTTTTCTTTTACATAAGTGGGTGCTTTTATATTAGGGGTGTAGATATTCAGGATTGAGACGTCATCCTGATGAATTGTTCCTGTTATGAGTATAAAGTGTCCATCTCGATCTCTTCTGATTGATTTTAGTTTGAAGTCAGTTTTGTTAGAAATTAGCATGGCCACACCTGCGTTTTTCTTAGGACCATTTGCTTGAAACACCTTTTCCCAACCCTTTACTCTGAGTAGATACCTGTCTTTGTGGTTGAGATGTGTTTCTTGCAAACAGCAGAATGTTGGATCCTGTTTTCATATCCAATCTCATAGCCTGTGCCTTTTTATAGGTGAATGGAGACCATTAATATTATGTGATATTAATGACCAGTGGTTGTTACTCTGGTTATTCTTATTGTTTTTGGTAGTAGAGATTGTGTTTCTCCCTTCTTTGAGATATGCTGGTGCAGGGTTGCTAGATGCCTGAGTTATTGTAGGCAGTGTTGGCAGTGTTGGATTCCTTGGGTTGCGATTTTCCTTTTATTACTTTCTGTAGGGCAGGATTTGTGGCTACGTATTGT
>NC_022031.1:4612732-4621702 GCF_000317375.1 Microtus ochrogaster | reverse complement strand
AGGAACTCAGGACCGCGAGGGGTACACCCACACTCTGAGACAATGGGGATGTTCGTTCGGGAATTCACCAAGGCCAGCTGGCCTGAGTCTGAAAAAGCATCGGAAAAAACAGGACTTGCTGAACATAGCGGACAATGAGGACTACTGAGAACTCAAGAACAATGTTTTCCTTTAATAGAACCACTGGTGTGTATGAAGAAGCCACTTATTTTTTAGCTGCCCAGCTAGCTTAGACTTGAAATAATCACACATAAACTGTATTAATTAAATCACTGCTTGGCCTATTAGCTCTAACTTCTTATTGGATAACTCTTACATGTTAATTTAACCCATCTTGATTAATCTGTTCATCACCACGAGATGGTAGCCTACCAGCAAAGTTTCAACACATCTATCTCAGGCCGTGGCTCCATGGCATCTCCCTGACTCTGCCCTTCTTTCACTCAGCATTCAGTCTAGCTTTCCCTGCCTACCTAAGTTCTGCCTTGCTATATGTCTAAAGCAGTTCTTTATTCATTAACCAATAAAAACAACACAGAGACAGAAAGATCTCCCAAAACATTTCCCCTTTTCTGTTTAAACTGAAAGGAAGGCTTTAACTTTAAAATAGTAAAACTACATGTAACAAAACAGGTATCAAGCAAGAATTATAGTTACAATATTTATATCTACTTTATCTTTTATAATAACTAAGGAAAATACTATAACTATAAATTCTTTAACTCCATCAAAGACTGCAGAAGAATATATAATACTACCTAAGTGAACAATAAGTTCCTTGTAACCAATTTTCAAAACTCTAGAATTGACAGAGACATCTTGTTGTCTGTACAGTCACCCAAAATTCTTCTGTACCATTGGGTCATTAATCTTCAGCCTACAGGCACATAGTGCCCAGCAGACTTTTCAATGAAGCAGGAAATTTCAAAAACAGTTCTGCTTATATTGGCAGTTTGTCAGTCATTTTCTTTTGTGCCCTGCAGAATGTATGGCAGACTCTTTCCTGAAGCTGGAACTCAAAAGGACCATCTCACCTTTAAGCAAGTTCAGCAGTCATTTCCCTGTGAGTCCTGCCTGTCCAGTTTATCAATCAGGGCAGGCAAGACCAGCGTCTTACCTAAAATGACTAGTAAACTCCCTAAGGTGCCTCTTCAATGCCCATCTTCCTCTTGAAGTAATTGGTGCTGCCAGGTGCAGATACGTCTCATTGTCATGAAAAGTCCTAAATTCTTAATTATTTTAAATGCCATATTCTGAAGGTCTCTGAAAGATTTGAAGAAAATCTATCCATCTGAAATATATCTCTGTACATCTAGAAAATCTAACTAGCATGAGTATAATTGGCTATTACAGATGATTATCTATTAATTTATAGGTCTTAATTATACATTATATTTTTAAATGAGCAACACAAACAAAATGCCTTAATCAAGATATGTATATATACATATAAAAATTGACCTGAAACTTGTATCATTAAACCAAGAATTATACCAATGCAAATTATTTATATTTATAGCATATCCCCCTTTAAATGTAAACAAGTATTTGCAAATAATATTTGGTCATATGGGCACAGTTCTGTCCAAATTTCTTTCTGCTGTTTATTGTGTGGAGTAATTTTTTGAGGGGTGTATTTTTGAGGAGTGGTCAGGCAACCTTTCAGTAGGTCTTGGTCCATCAAACCATATTGGTCTAAAATTACTGTCAAAAGATCTGTATCATAGGTTTTGGGGAAAAGAAAATAATTGAAGAATCACAGAGAAAGAGATGCTTAAAGAAAAACATAGTACATACGTTAAGTGCAGACACTGACTTCTGATTGGAGAGTCATATGTTTAAGTGAGAACATATAGTTATATACATAATTTTGGTAGTTTCTGAGTTAATCTCAAAGTGTGGCTAAAGATATATATTTTCTTTTAAAAACTTTTTTTTAAAGTTTTGTATGTTTTGGTTACATTCATTTTCTGCTCAAACTCTTTCCCCCACTATATCCCCACAACTTCGTGACCTTTAAAAGGATATCATCTGGCTCTGCCCAAATATTCTTGAATGTTTGGTCTTCCATTGGAACATGGTCAAATTACCAGAAGCTACATTCTTAGAGAAAAATGTCTTTTCCTCGTCTAGCAGCTAACAATTGCCAATAGCAATGAGATAAGTCTTGGGATGTTATGCCTAACTCCCCTTTACATCAAGGGACTCTGGTAAGTGAAGTCATAGAGACATTCTGGTTGCATCAGGTTATAAGTACTAAAGTGAAAGTATGGGTCATGAGAATTGAACGAGGGAGTAATACCTGTTTTAATTGTATTAAAATTTATATCCACATGTATAAGATCTCCAAAAAATTACAGTTTTACATTTTGGAAAAAAATGTTGAACACAAAAAGAAACACACACATGAAAGAAATAGTTTATTCTGGAGCCAAATATGAACAATCATGGTCTAAGAAAACAAATTAGCCCAGGTTCCATACTTCAAAGTGGAAACAATTTCTGGAATATTTTTATGGTAACAGAAAAGAGAAACTTATAAATCAATGCATTTAAAGAGTACATAAAAATGGTAAGTTGCCAATTAGAACAGACAGAAGAAACTCAACTGTAGACTTTAGATGATATCTGATAGCATTCTTAGCCCTACCAATAGTAGAGAATCAGGTTTTGTTAAGAAAATAGTCAATATGTTTAAAAATTTGTTAATCTGTTTGATAATGTATTAGGTTTGATACAAAGCTTGGCAAAGGGTAGCTCTTTACAAGACTAAAACTAGTCTTAAATAAATAATAATTAGACTGCAAGAGCAGGAACAGCCACACTCTCTACAGTCACTGATGTTTTAAAATTTATTTATTTTACATCTTGGCCACAGTTTTCCCTACCTCCTCTACTACAAGTCCCCTCCTCAACCCTCCCTTTGCTCCTCCCCAAATCCATTCCACATCTCTTTCTGTTCAGGAATTGCCAGGCCTTCCGTAGATATCACCAATACATGGCAGATCAAGTTGCAGGAAGTTTGGCCAAAGTAAACCAGTAAGAGGAATAGTGTCCCAAAATCCCCCAAAAGAGGCAGAGACAGCCTCTGTTCCAACTGAAAGGAGACACAAAAGAAGACCAAGTTATACAACTATAACATACATGCAGAGAATCTAGATCAGAACCATGTGTACTCCCAGGTTGTCAATTTAGTCTCTGTGAGTTCCTATGTGCACAGATTAGTTGATTCTTTGGGTTTTCTTGTACTGTTCTTGACACCTCTAGTTTCTACAATTGTTCCACCTTCTCTTCAGAAGGATTCCCCAAGCTCATCATAATGTTTGGCTGATGGTCTTGTTTTGCCCGAATTGAGACTCCCAGAAAGATAACCACTGGAATCCAGTCAAGTCGAGAATACAAAAGCAAGATTTATTCAGTGTGCTCTCCAACCAGGTTGGGGTCTCAACCACTACCCAATGCAGTGCAGTAGGGAAGAGTCCCTCTCATCATTTGGGGTTGACATTATATAAACAAAAACCGCAAGCCAGGTTTACTCAGGGTCAAAGGGGTTAGTTTTGCTGAATACAGGGTGTGGACTACTTCTGTGTATCCTCTTCCTCCTTTAAGCAGCTACTTCTGTTTCTGTACATGTCCCCTGCCCTACCCTGAGCAGTTATTTTCTGCTCTTGTCTAGACCACAAAGCTGGGTGTTGACAGGGGGCTAGCTGCTAGGGACAGTTGGTTTTTTTCCCCTGTTGACTCCCGTGATGTTGCAAAGGACATGCATCTTAACCAGAACTTAATCAAGTAAAGCTTCTTAAAGTTTTCCATGTCCGTATAGTCTCTCTGTTTCCATTAGTGACATGATGAAGCCTCAACTAACTTATGTGGACAGCTTTTTTTCTAGAATTACCCTTTACAAAAGTAAGGCTATTCTGGAAAGTCTTGTATACTCAGGCCTTAGGTATGAGTCACTTATATTTTAACATTTTTATCTAAAATATGACTAAGTAGAAGGGATGTTATCTCTAATTAATAAGTTTACAGCAAGTGTGTTAATTGTGCTCAAATTCTTGGCTTCTAACTATAAGACGTTCCAATTGGACTCTAGGAAGCAGGACTCCAATCATTCACAAAGTTCTTCAATTTTTTCCATCTTCCTCTCTTGCCCCATTTTGAGATTTTCTAATCATGGTGACAAACCTTAGTCTTATAGCAAGTAACTATTTTGATAAATGGAGTTGTTTAATAGTTGAGCTTGTTGTTGTGGAGTGTTCTTTTACACTGTGTGATGATATGTCACTGTGATTGGTTTAATAAAAAGCTAAATAGGCAATAGCGAGGCAGGATTTTGGGGGCAGAGAGAAGGCTGGAAAGAAGAAAGGTGAAGTTGCCAGCCTAATTTAGACTAAGCAAGACACATAGGGGGTGAATAAGAAGCCATGAGCTACATGACAACTTAAAAATTAATAGAAATGATTGATTTTAAGTTATAAGTTAACTTATTAGAAACAAACCTAATTTATTGGACAAGCTTTCATAATTAATATTAAGTGGCTGTGTGGTTTCTTGGGAGCTGAAAAGTGGGACAGGAAAATCCACCAATACTAGGTGCTATGATCAGTGGCTTAGGGAGAACACTACCTCTTTATAGTTCACTGTAAATACTTTATATCTTTTTTGTAAATTGAAATTGAAATTTACTATTTATTTCCTCATTTTTTGATAAGAGTTTTTCTACGTAAGCCAAGCTGATCTCAAACTTGAATCCCATGATGCTTAATGATTGAGATTATAGCAAGCTCTGTAGTATTTGATTGTTTTATTAAATTAGAAAATGGCATGATATACATTTATTGGAAATCACATGATGTTTAAAAGTACATACACATTGTAGAAAACTATATATAGGTAAAACTTACAAATTTAGCAACTGTAAGGAACACAGTATGCTAAGTATAGTGACCCTACTGAAGAAGGGGCCCTTTGAACTTATTCCTCCTAAACAACTAAGAATCTGTATCCCCTTGCAATGAGAATTTCATGATCAATGGCCAGTGCTGTAGTTCCTAAGAGACAATGCTCTGCCACTCTTTATAATTAACCAAATAAGAGATAAATAGTGGTAAATCAGAGCAGGAACTATTGAGCAATGTCAAAATAGGGAGAAACAGAGAACCAGAATCTTAAGGAAAGGGCTATCAGTCTTAGTGTCATCTTCTTTTTCCCTATGTATATGCTACAGCTCCAAGGTATGTAACATATGAATCAAGGAGAGACAGAGAAAAAGCATGCACAATCTAGCATACTTGTTCAGGTGGTGATCTTCCATGTTGCCTATGGCGTCCTTGATTATTTTAGAGTTAGTAATATTAATTCTTATCAAGATTAGATATTTCCTGCTATCTGTAGTTTAGTTCTCTTTTAATACAGTGTTCTTCTGCCAGAACCTTTATTCCTGAAACACAAGGTTTACTTCAGGAGAGAATGACTCAGAGAAAGCATGTGACAAAATTAGAATTCAAAGGATATTGTCTCTTTCATTTTGGATTGGAACTGATAGGACTACTTTAGACATTTTAGCCAGGATTTTGCACAAACTGGTAGTTAAAGGAAACACTGTTAGTCTTAAAGGAAAACGTTCACCAATTTTAGATGACTATCATTAAATAGTGTGTCTCTATAGAGAGTAGAACATAAGCCTGACCCAGAGTTTCTTACAACAAAGAAACTAGAAACAGTACAAAAAAACTACCATAAAATTTTAGTCTATTTTAATTCTCTATCCAACACTTTCAGACCTATGTGAAAAGTTACTTCTTTCACCAAAAACCATTTTGCTTATTCCTTTTATGTTTGCTTAATGTTTGGTTAGTGTTTTGTAAACATGATACAGTTAGAAACATTTAGGAAGAGGGAATGCCACTTGAAAAGCATTACTCAATCACATTGGACTATAAGCAAGTATATAGAGCATTTTATTGATTAATATAATTCATGAAGGAGTGGCAATATTAGGAGGTGTGGCCCTTTTGAGGGGTTATAACTTTGTTAAGGAGGTGTGGCCTTGTTAGAGGAAGTATGTTAGTGTGAGGGTGGGTTTTGAGGTCTCCTATGCTCAAGTTAAACCCAGTGAAACTGACCTCCTTACTGATGCCCAGAGATCAAGATGTAAAATCTCAGCTTCTAATCTAGCACCATTTTGTTTCCATGACAGCCACTCCTTATGGGCCTAGGATTCAAGCACATAAGTCTATTGGGGTGATTCCAAACCACAACTATGCCCATTGTATGCATTTAAAATCTTTTGTATGGTTTTGTTGACTTCCCATGGGAGGCCTTACTCTTTTGGAAGAGTCGATGGGAGGTGGGTTAGGGGGAGGCAGGGGAGAAGTAGGAGGTGTGGTGGGAGGGGAAAACTATAGTTGGTATTTGAAATAAATAAAAGATTTTTAAAAATTGTAGAGAAAAACTAAAATAAAATAAATGTCCTATATAGAGTTGATAAAAAGTACTAAGAAGACTGTGAGATATTAGGAGTACTGGCCACATTCTCTGATTGAACAATCTCCTCCTTGTTTTGCAATTAGTGAGACAAACTCAATTCCTCTGCATTAAAAGCACAGTGAGCATCCCATGGATTGCTCTTGGCTTTCTGTTAGTTTTAATTTATGTAATTTCTTTAGTTCCATGGCTCACCACCATATTAAAAATAAAGATTCACCTCCCCCAAATCCTTACTCTCTTGCAGTCTTTTGTATTCTTTATATCTTCTTCCATCACCTCTTATACATTACAATGTCTAATTTATGTATCATTTTTATTGAATTTATTACCAGGGATTAAATAACCTCATGGCAGAAGTAACTTCTGCTTTGCTTTGAGTTGCAAATAAACTTCCAAGAAGAGTTCATCACCTAAAATACATTTTATAAGTGTAGGAAAATTGCCTAAATATAAAAACTGTAGCTATTAGGGTATGGATGAAAATTGTAAAATTTGGCAGGTAATGCAGGAGAACACTGTAAAAAGGGAATCTCAGACAAATGTAGATGATTGGGAAGAACAATGTTGAGAAGAAAATTTAAACAATCTTGTGTCATCCTTTGTTTTTTATTTATTTACTACTTAATTTATATAACCACTAGCTTATTTAATCATAAATATAAATATTATTGGCTTCAATATTGTCCTATATTGTGTTTACTCTGCAATATGTTATACATTCTATCATTCAGAAGTATTTCATGATATATGACTGCAGCAAGGTAATAAATTTCCCAAAAACTAAACTGTACCTTAAATAGAAAACCACTTTAGGAATGTTCGTGAATATGCAGTCATTACTTTAAAAATCCCAGAGATGGGTCAGCAATCTTTAGATTTTTCTCTATCATGGTTGATAATATTTAATGAAAAATTAAAGTGTTACTTTGTGTTTGATAAATAAAAGATGAGTGTCTTTTGAATAAGAAGAGAACATTTATTTTGTGATGATAAAATTTATATAAAATTTGCTTGAGTGTTATTTTGCAGTATATTTGCCTATGAAATATAGTGAGCATTTTGAGTCATGCCCAACTCCATATCACAAATGTCTAAAGGAAAATTATGATCTCCCCCAAAAACATATGTCATAGGATAGGAAAATAACCACTGTAGCTTTTATTTGATGTACTTTCTTATCCCTGCTTAAGTCTGAGGTATTAGAGGAATCAAATAAAATACTGTTTAGGTCTTAGACAGGTTCATTACTACTAGCTCTACTTCATATTTTATCTGAAGACTTATGGTCCCTGCATCCTTGTCTGGTAAGTTTTCTATTTCATAATGTACACTGAATATCATATTTTTATTGTTGAAGAAATAATTGAACTATATATTCCAATTAAAGAGAATAAAATGAAATAATTTGTGCTTTGCTTTTTTGTTGCTGTAAACTCATGATTTTATCTAAATTAGTGACAAGTAAGGAAGAAATTTTTATGAAGAGTGATTTTATCTAAATTAGTGACAAGTAAGGAAGAAATTTTTATGAAGAGTGATTTTATCTAAATTAGTGACAAGTAAGGAAGAAATTTTTATGAAGAGTATAAATCATAAATAGCTGTGATAGTTTAATTAATTATTTTCAGTGTTAATAATTTTCAGTCTTTTAAATTAATGTGTGATGTTAAAATTTGTTTACCATTTTGAGAATTAATCACTTCTATAGATGCTCATAAAACTCCTATCCTCAAACCAAAATACATTAGTTCCCTCCCTGTTACGTAGTTAATGACTTATTTTTTTAAATTTATTTATTTAATAAGGATTTCTGCCTCCTGCCCGCCCCCGCCTCCCATTTCCCTCCCTCTCCACGATCAAGTCCCCCTCCCTCATCAGCTCGAAGAGCAATCAGGGTTCCCTGACCTGTGGGAAGTCCAAGGACCACCCACCTCTATCCATGTCTAGTAAGGTGAGCATCCAAATAGCCTAGGCTCCCCCAAAGCCAGTACATGCAGTAGGATCAAAAACCCACTGCGATTGATCTTCAGTTCTCAGTATTCCTCATTGTCCGCTATGTTCAGCTAGTCCGGATTCATCCCAGGCTTTTTCACCCAGGCCAGCTGGCCTTGGTGAGTTCCCAATAGAACATCCCCATTGTCTCAGAGTGGGGGTGCACCCCTCGCGGTCCTGAGTTCCTTGCTCGTGCTCCCTCCCCTTCTGCTCCTGATTTGGACCTTGAGACTTCTGTCCGGTGCTCCAATATGGGTTTCTGTCTTTGTCTCCTTTCATCGCCTCATGAAGGTTAATATTCAGGAGGATGCCGATGTGTTTGTCTTTGGATTCACCTTCTTATTTAGCTTCTCTAGGATCGTGACTTATAAGCTCAAAGTCCTTTATTTATGGCTAGAAAACAAATATGACTGAGTACATCCCATGTTCCTCTTTTTGGGTCTGGCTTACCTCACTCAGGATAATGTTTTCTATTTCCATCCATTTGTA
>NC_022031.1:4589805-4608288 GCF_000317375.1 Microtus ochrogaster | reverse complement strand
TTGTTCAAATACTTCTGTTGTAAGATCATTGGGTTCTGGTGTTTTCATGTTGTTTTTCAGCTTATTGGGTGAATTCTTGCCTTGGCGCCTGCCCATCTCCTCCTATTGATCCTATCTAATGGGTCTTTTAAAAACTGGATCAATTTTCCCTGCTGGCCAAAGGCTCCGCTTACAAAATGCTCTAGCTCTGTTACCTGGTTCCTGCCGCAGGCCAAGAACCCTCTCACCCCTCCGAAGGGTCTTCAGGACAGGACTAGGCTCCTCGTTTGCCAGTGACCTTGCCAACAAAAGGTGATTTAATTGTAGTAGGGCGATCTGCTCTCTTTATTGAGCTCCTGTCCCTGCCGCTTGTGTCTGCCTCCGCACCGGTCCCCCAAAGCCTCTTCCTGATTGTGGTGCCTCTCTGCCACGTCTGGACACCGCGCCTCTCCACAGCGTCTGGACGCCGCGCCTCTCCTAGTGACTTTTTTTTGCTTGTCTATTAAGGCAAGAATTCATAGCCTCCTATCACAGAGTGACAGCGCTTTGTTCAGAACTTATGTACAGCAAATATTTTAGTTAACCAATTAATAATGGCAAAACCAAAATTTCTCTGATTTTTTTTTTACTATTTTGGAGCAAATTGAACTATTAAGAAGGATAAAATTTAAAAGGTAATTTGAAAATAAATCTTTCATCTAATTAGCAGTTTCATTTGCTTAAAACTGTTAATTTTGTCAGATACCCTCAAGATATTCTTTTCATTTCCATGTTCACTGGTAACCAATTTGTCTTAGTACAAGCAAGTCAACACATGAATATATTGGGGCATGGAAATTCATGGTAGGTCAGGGCACAGAAGTCCATTCATAGATTCTTATGGTACATACATAGTGAATAATTATACATTGGACCCCATTTCAAGAGTTTTTATTTTTTTATTGCTTTTTTTGTGGTGTGTGTGTGTGTGCATGTGTATGTGTGTGTGTGTATGTATGTACATAGTGGAGAGCTGCAAGGGCCATACTATATATGCAAAAGTCAGATGACACCCTGTGGGAAACAGTTTCTTCCTTCCAATATTGTGAATCGGGAGAACAAATTTAGATTTTCAGGCTTGCTAGAAGGTGCCTTCACTCCCTGAGCCATTTTTGTAACTCTCCTTGAAAACATCCACATTTTCCTGTATTAATGTTCACATGTTGAAGCATTGTTTTGCTGTGGACCCAGATCAAGACAGGACATTGTAAGATCACATTGCCTCTGACTTTTCTTTCTCACCTTCTATCTTTCTTTCCTTCTTTCCTCCCTTTTCCCCTCCCTCCCTTCCTTCCTCCCTCCCTCCCTCCCTCCCTCCCCTTTTTCTACCTCCTTCCTTCTCTCCATCCCTTCTTTTCTTCTTTCTTTTTAAAGATGAAAAACAACAAATGTGTATGAATGTTTGATTGGCATGCATAGAGGATTATATGCCTACACAGCCTGTAAAGGAGAAAAGAAGCATTGCATCATCTGGAATGGAAGTTATAGAAGATTATGAATTACTATGAAGGTGTTAATCTGAACCCAGGTCTTATGAAGAACAGTAAGTGCTCTTAACTGCTCAGTCATATCTCTAAACTCTTGCTTCTGAATTTTTATTGCCATCATCACCAGGGTTTTAAGGATTTTCAATTTTACCTCTTATACTTTCAATGCTTGTACATATTTAGAAAAAAATCTTATAAATGTAATATAGTTAGATATATAAAGATCATACTAATTGCCATACTGTAATTCATTGACTAAGTATGCCCAAATTGTACCTGAGATCTGATTCATGTTATGGAAATTCAGAAGTCTTCATTCAAAATTACAGATTCTTCCCATTTAACATCAGTAGCAGCAATGTTCTTAACATAATAATGAAAGATCTAGTGATATATTAGGTCTTAAAATGATAGTATATGTTTTTTTTCCCTTTTATTAAGTAAAGAACTTGTCAGTAATCTAAACTGACATTAAAATTTTGTTTCTTTTAGTGAAACCTGTCTGGTTTTTCTTAATTTGCAAAATATTCTCAGTATGTGTTTATCTTGTTATAAGTACAAGTTCTCAATAATATAAGCATGTCTTTTAAATAATTTACCTTTTATGCATTACAGCATAAATTTATGTTATATGTGAATGATTTGCTTATGACATTTGGGTATAAAAACCAAAATTTTCAAATAATCTGAATAACATTTGATTATTTAAACTAAACAATTGCATTTTGGAAGAAAGGAACTGTAAACTATGAAATCTATGAGGGTCTATTTTCAATTTTCTATATTCAGTGTCCATGAGGACATAAGGTTGATGAATTTTTCTTTTTCAATATGTGCCTTAATGGGTAAAGGACCAGATTTTAAGCCTGGAGTTCCACAGAGTCAGCTATTAGCCTTTTTAATTAGGCAAGTCATTTGATGTTCTCCAGGCACATTTTTACTGTTTGTAAAGTATAGTTGAAAATACTGTCTTTTACAATGTGTCGGCATTGCCTAAAATGATGTCTTCCAAGTGCACAGTGTCCAGCTTGGGAAAACTGAGTACCATTTCTTTTCTCTGTCCTTGAAGGGAAGAACATTGTTTTCTATTTTTTGTTACATCTTTTTCTTTTCTAAGAAGAAGTTTCCATCCCTCCTGGTCTAGTAACCATTCATTCCCAAAGAAACACACAGAGTCTTATATTAATTATAAACTGTTTAACCTATTAATTCAGCCTTCTTATTAAGCTCTTACAACTGAAAATAACCAATAATTCCTTTCTATGTTTAGCCATGGGCTTGATAACCTTTTCTCAGGAAGGCATTCTCATCTTATTTCCTCTGTGTCTGGCTACCTGTATTTTCCCTTCCCAGAATTCTCCTAGTCTGTTTTCCCCACCTGTACTTTCTACCTGGCTACTGACCAATCAGCATTTTATTAAACCAATATGAATGAAAAATCCTTATAGTGTACAAGAGCAGTATCTGACAGCATGTCATAGTTTCTAAAGTACCATATATGATCTTCTATAAGGACGTGCTACAGTCATTTAAAATAAATTCTAAAAACCCCCAAATATCAGATATTTCAAAAGTATGAATTATTTTTCATATTTCTTTCATTCTCTAGTTATTTATGGAGTTTATTGGATACAATTTATCCTCAGTACCCGGTTTATCTTTCTCTGTGGAGCCATGCTGGTGGGTATATTTGAAGAAAAGGAGACATTGACTAGGGTTAAGTGAGGAACCGGAAACCTGATATAAAGGGCTTTTTGAGATCTTTATGAAGATCTTTCTTCTAACTCTAATATTTGGATAAAAAGGAAAACAAGAAAAAATGAGGTGAGAAAATTAGTCTTATAATGGAATTTTTTAAAAATTGGCAGATGTTACTGCCATTTCCTAACTCATAGCTAAGGTGAAATATTGTGGTTTCTCTTCTGTTGTTCTATCTTCTTTTTCTTATCTATCTTAATGACTACACTAAGATTAAATAGCTGTTCTGATATATATTCAAAGTAAGTCCTTAACATTTCCTTTGTTAAAAAATAAATAAGAACAGCAATGTAATCAACACTTATAAAGAAAAAGAACTTAAGAAAAAAGAAACTATCCAATATTAAAACTATGTGATGGATGCCAAATAGCATAAAGTGTTTTTCTGTGAAGATATTTTAAGGTGGCAATTTTGTGTGTTTCTCAATGGAGGCAATTGATGTTTTATAATTAGCATCTTACAAAAAATAAAGCTCCTATCATGAGTAACAAGGGGTTAGACAAAAAATAATTATGTGATAGAAGAAAATAAAATAGCTAGCCAAATTTAGATCTTTTTCTGGTTTGGTTGCTGAGGTAATAAACAGAAAATTGAGTTTTACTTGTTTTTTTTTGTTGTTTTGTTTGTTTGTTTGAAACAGGATTTCTCCAGGAGCTCACTATCCAGGCCTGATGGGCCTTAAACTCAGAAATCTACCTAGCTCTCCCTCCAGAGTGCTAGCATTAATGGTGTGTACTACTACATCCAGATTTAGTTCTAATTTCATCTATTTTCATCTAATTTCATCATATATTGGACGGGGGCAAAACTGGACAAGTTGTTACTGGAGAAGCAGGTAAAAGTATGATTCTATTAATCCCAGCACGCAAAGTATAGTCACTTGCTTCAGTATCACAAATAAACAGACCAGTAAAAGTGAAAAGATGAGAAAAAGATTTAATCCATGTGGTCACAGACAAAAGTAATGTTGAAGGGATTCAGTGAATCTAAGTCCTTCTGTGGTGTGGGAAGTCCTGTATATGTGTTGCTTATACTGGTTAATGAATAAATAAACTTCTTTGGGTGGTGATAGGGCAGAATACAGCTAGGCAGGGAAAGCTAAACTGAATGCTGGGAGAAAGCAGGCAGAGTAAAGAGAAGCAGTGTAACCTCCACCAGAGAAAGACATATCAGAAATTTACCCAGTAAGCCACAGCCCCATAGCAATACACAGATTAATAGAAATGGGTTAATCAAAGACATAAGAGCTAGCTAGCAATACATTTAAGTGATTAGTCAAGCAGTGATTAAATAAAATAATTTCTGTGTGATTATTTTGATTCTGAGCAGCTGAGAATGAACAAGCAGCCTCCAACAACACTTCTGTGTGGCATTAATATGAGCTTTAGTTTTAAACCAAGGAAGAAGTTAGGCAAAATGCAAAAGTATACATTAAAATGTAGTCTTTGTAAAGGTGTGGTCTACTTGATAAATGTTTCATTCCAGATGTGAAAAAATTTAGAGTCTAAGATTTGAGAACATATACCACATTATCTTTATCCATTCTTCAGTTGCAGTGCATCTTGTTTTTCCAGGTTCTCATTATGAATAATGCTGTTATGAACATAGTTGAGCAAATGTCTTTGTGGTATGGTTGATTATTTTTTGGGTATATGCCCAAGAGTGGTATAGCTGGGTCTTGAGGTAGATTGATTCCTGATTTTCTAAGAAATTGCTGTATTGGTTTCCAAAGTGGCTGTACAAATTTGTACTCCCATCAGCAGTGGGGTAGTGTACCACTTATTCTGCATCCTCTCCAGTATAAGCTGCCATTAGTGTTTTTGATCTTAGCAATTCTGACAGGTGTAAGAGTTATTTTTGTTTGAATTTTCCTGATATCTGAGGATGTTTAATAATTCTTCAACTATATCTTGGTCATTTGAGACTCTTCTGTTGAGAATTCTCTCTTTAAATCTGTATCACATTTTAAAAATTGAATTATTTGGTATTTTGATATCTAGATTCTTGAGTTCTTTATATATTGTAGAGATCAGCCATCTGTCAGATATGGGGTTGGTGAAGTTTTTTTCCCATTTAGTAGGCTGCCATTTTGTCATATTGGCAGTGTCCTTTGTCTTACAGAATCTTTTTTATTGCGTTTTATTGAGCTCTACTTTTTTCTTTGCTCACCTCCCTTCTTTAGCCCTCCCCCAAGATCTCCAGGGTTTCAATTTACTCAGGAGATCTTGTCTTTTTCTACTTTCTACTTCCCAAGTAGATTAGATTTATGTAAGTCTTTCTTACTGTACTCATTGTTTTCTAAGTTCTCTGGGATTGTGGTTTGTAGGCTGGTTTTCTTTGCTTTATGTTTAAAAACCACCTATGAGTGAATACATGTGATAATTGTCTTTCTGTGTCTGGATTACCTTACTCAAAATGTTTTCTAGCTCCATCCATTTTCCTGAAAAATTCAAGATGCCATTTTTTTTTGCTGTGTAGTACTCCATTGTGTAAATGTACCACATTTTTCTTATGCATTCTTTGGTTGAGGGGTATTTAGGTTGTTTCCAGGTTCTGGCTATGACAGACAATGCTACTATGAACATAGTTGAGCACATATCCTTGTGGTACAATTGAGCATCCTTTGGATACATACCCACATGGGTATGTATTATGATGGAAGATGATTCTGATGTGTTCTTGGATTCTATTTGCCAGTATTTTATTTAGTATTTTTGTATCAATGTTCACGAGTGTGATTGGTCTGTGATTCTCTTTCTTAGCAATAATTTCTCTGATTTCGGTATCAGGGTAATTGTAGCCTCATAAAAAGAGTTTGGCAATGTTCCTTTTGTTTCTATTGTATGGAATAATTTGAGGATTATTGGTATTACTTCTCTTTTGAAAGTTTGTAGCACTCTGAGCTGAAACCATCTGGTCCTGGGTTTTTTTTTTTTTTTTGCTTGTAAGACTTTTGATGACAGTTTCCATTTCTTCAGCAATTATAGGCATGTTAAATTTGCTTATTTGGTCTTCATTTAATTTTCGTAAGTGATATTTATGAAGAAAGTTGTCCATTTCCTTTAAGTTTTCCAATTTTGTGGAGTACAGGTTTTCGAAATATGACCTGATGATTCTCTGTATTTCCTCCATGTCTGTTGTTATGTCCCTCTTTTCCTTTCTGATTTTGTTAATTTGGATATTCTCTCTCTGCCTCTTGGTTAGTTTGGATTAAGTTTTTTTTTTTCTGTTTTGTTGATTTTCTCAAAGAACTAACTTTTTTTTTTGTTTTGTTTTTTTTTGTTTTGTTTTTTCGAGACAGGGTTTCTCTGTGGCTTTTGGAGCCTGTCCTGGACCTAGCTCTGTAGACCAGGCTGGTCTTGAACTCACAGAGATCTGCCTGCCTCTGCTTCCCGAGTGCTGGGATTAAGAACTAACTTGTCTCATTGATTCTTTGTATTGTTTTCTTTGTTTCCATTTGCTTGATGTCAGCTCTCACTTTATTTCCTGCCGTCTAGTTCTCTTAGGTGAGTTTACTTCTTTTTGTTTTAAAGTTTCGGAATGTTCTGTTAATTCACTAGTGTGGGATTTTTCCATCTTCTTTATGTAGGCATTTTAGTGCTATGAACTTTCCTCTTAACACTGCTTTCATTGTATCTCATAACTTTTGGTATGTTGTGTGGTCATTTTCATTGAATTTTAGGAAGTTTTTAATTTCTTACTTTATTTCTTCCTTGATCCATTGATGATTCAATTGAGCATTGTTTAATATCATGTGTTTGTGGATTTTCTGGAATTAGTATTGCTGTTGACTTCTAGTTTTAAACCATGGTGATCTGATAAGGTATATTTGGTTATTCCAATTTTTTTGTATTTGTTGAGGTTTGTTTTGTTACCATGTATGTGGTCAGTTTTTGAGATGGTTCCATGAGGTGTTGAGATGAAGGTATATTCTTTTCTTTTTGAATGGAATATTCTATAGATGTCTTTTAAGTCCATTGGAGTCATAATATCTGTTAGTTCTCTTATTTCTCTGTTCATCTTTTGTCTGATTGATCTGTCCCGTAATGAGAAGGGAGTGTTGAAATCTCCCACTATTAGTGTGTGGGGTTTAATGTATAATTTAAGCTTTAGAAGTGTTTATTTTACATATGAGGGTACCCTTGTTTTGGAGTATAGATGTTCAGTATTGAAATTTCCTCTTGATGGTTTTTTTCCTGAGACTAATATGAAATGACCTTCTTTGTCTCTTTTGACTGATTTTAGCTTGAAGTGTATTTTGTTAGATATTAGAATAGCTACACCTGCTTGTTTCTTAGTTCCATTGATTGGTATATTTTCCCAACCCTTTACTGTGAGATGATGTCTGTGTTTCAGGTTGAAATCTGTTTCTTGTATACAGAAGAAGGGTGGATTATGTTTTCCTATCCAATCTATTAGCCTGTACCTTTTTATATGTGACTTGAGTCATTTTATATTAAGGGATATTAATGACGAGTGATTCCTATCTCCTGTTAATTTAGTTTTCATTGATGGTGATGCTAATTTGTGCATTTTCCCCTTCTTTGGAATTTACTGCTATGAGACCAACAATTGTCTGTGTTTTTGTTAGTGTAGCCAACTTCCTTGGGTTGGAGTCTTCCTCCTAGTATTTTGTATAGGGCTGGGTTTGTTGTTGGTAAAATCTAGATTTATCATGGAATGTCTTCTTTTGTCCTTCTATGATGATTGACAGTTTTGCTGGGTATAATAGTCTGGGCTGGCATTTGTTGTCTCTTAATGTCTGAAAAATGCTTGCCCATGACCTTCTGGCTTTCATTGTCTCCAATGAGAAGTCAGGTGTAATTTTGATAGGTCTACCTTTATGTTACTTGGCCTTTGTAGCTCTTAATATTTTTTCTTTACTCTGTATGTTTAGTGTTTTAATTATTATGTGGCAAGAGGACTTTTTATTTGGATCCAATCTATTTAGTGTTCTGTAAGCTTCTTGTATCCTCATAGGCATATCTTTCCTTAGGTTTGGAAAGTTTTCTTCTATGGTTTTGTTAAATATGTTTTCTTTGCTTTTGAGTTGAACTTCTCCTTCTTCTATACCTATTATTCTTATATTTGGCCTTTTCATGGTGTCCCATATTTCCTGGATATTTTGTGTTAAGCTCTTGTTAGATTTAATGTTTTTTTTTTTAACTGATGAGCCTATTTCTTCTATTATATCTTCAGCGCTTGAAATTCTCTCTTCTATCTCTTTTTCATGCATGTGTTTGTGGTACCTGATCATTTTCTCATGATTTCTATTTCTATAATTCCCTCAGTTTATGTTTTCTTTTTTTTTTCTTTTCTTTTTGGTTTTTCGAGACAGGGTTTCTCTGTGGTTTTGGAGCCTGTCCTGGAGCTAGCTCTTGTAGACCAGGCTGGTCTCGAACTCACAGAGATCCGCCTGCCTCTGCCTCCCGAGTGCTGGGATTAAAGATGTTGCCTCTATTTCTGTTTTCATAGTTTCTTTCATATGTTTGATCTCTTTTTCTTGGTTTTCTTAAGTGATTTACTGATGTCTTCGTAGTTTTTGTTTGTCTTTTCCTCCAATTATTTAAGGGAATTTCTCATTTCCTCTTTTAGAGTTTAAAACATTCTCTTGAAGTCATTTTTAGGTCATTTTCTTCTGTTTCATCCATATTTGGTTGTTCAGGTCTTGCTGTTGTAGGGTCTTTAGCTTTTACTGGTGTTGTGTTGCTCTTTGCAGTGTTGCATGTGTTCTTACTCATCTTTTCCTCTAATAGGTGTGGTCGGGACTATCTGAGATTCTGTTGAATAATCTTCTAGGTGCCAGTGAATCCAAAGCTCAGGTGGTTGTTCTTCATGGTGCAGTCAGTGTCACAGTTTTAGTTGCCCCATTGGTTTCTCTGTGTTCTGGAGATAGCTCAGTGCTGCTGTTCTTTGCTCTGCTCCCTTGGAGTTTGCTGTCTCAGGCTTACATTGGCCTAGGTTGCTGGCTTCACCTTGTTTCTGTAAATCTTGGTCTGGAACCTCTCCTGCAGAAGTCCCTGGGTTGGAGTTGGACCTGGAAAGGTTTCTGGCTCTTGTCTGCTGCCTTAGAGGTCCCAGGCTCAGGTGTGCCCTGAAATGCAAATGACCTGCTTACTCCCTCAGAGGTCCTAGATTCATGTTCAGACTTGCAAAGGTTCCCTCTGATGCCCCAGACCAATGCCTGGACCCAGAAATGTCCTGACTCAGGCCTAATCCCTCAGAGGACCCAGACTCACGCCTGGCCCCACCACGATCTCTAGTTCTTGCCTATTTCCTCAGAGGTCTCAGTAGTTTCTGGCTCTGAGTCACCCATTCAGCGACTACTCCCCTGTAACTGTTTCGGTGGAGATCGCTGACTCTGTATCTGATCCCTGGTTCAATCCTGATCAGCCAGTGTTCTGGGACTGGGGTTGGCTTCCGGGATTGGATTTGCTCCAAGCTTCTGCTCCCAGTGGAGCTTGTTTCCTCAGGCTTTCTCTGTTTTAGGTACCTTATCCTTACAGAATCTTTTAAGTTTTGGCAGGTCACATTTATTTTCTGGCTCAGTGTGGTGTTATATTCAAAAAGTAGTCTCCTGTGCCAATACACTCAAGGTTAGTTTCTACTTTATCATCTGTCAGATTTCATATAACTGTTTTTATTTTGAGGTCTTTGATCTACTTGGACTTGAATTTTGTACAGGTCAGTAGATATGAATCTATTTTCATTCTTCTACATGCCACCATCCAGTTATCCAGGCATCATTTGTTGAAGATTCTTTCTTTTTTCCTTTGTGTATTTTGGGCCTTTTTGTCAAAAATAATGTGTTTATAGTTACGTTGATTGTTTTTATTACTATAGCTCTATAGTAGAGCTTGAATTCAGGGATGAATTCTGGGTGATACCTCCAGAAAATTCTTTATTGTATGTGATTGTTTGCACTATCCTGTGTTATTTGTTTCTTTTTTATGAAATTGAATATTATTCCTTGGATGTCTATGTTGGAATTTTAGTGGGAATCTCATTGAATCTGTAGATTACTTTTAATAAGATTGCCAATTTTTACTATGTTAATCCTACATATCAAGGTGAATAGGAGTTCTTTCCATTTCCTATATCTATTTTCAAAACCTGTTTTTAAAGACTTATAAAGCTCTTGTCATACAAGATCTTTCACTTGTTTAGTTAGAGTAACCCCAAGACATTTTACATCATTTGTAGCTATTGTAAAGGGTGTTTGGATAATGTAGTATTATTATGTGGTTAAAAAAAAAACAATGACATCATGAAATTTGGAGATAAATCGATGGAACTAGAAAAAAATCATCCTGACCGAGGTTACGCTGGCACAGAAAAAAATACATGGTGCACACACACTCATAAGTGGTTATAAGATATAAAACAAAGGATAACTAGGCTATAATCTAGCCGTAGAGAAGCTAGGTAATAAGGAAGACCCTAAGAGGACACATGGATCTCCCTGAAAAGGAAAATAGATGAGATCTCCTGGGTAAACTGGGGGTAGGGGGATAGAGGAGAGAGAGTGGGGAAATGGGAACATGAGGGATGGGGTGGTTGAGTTGGGGGAGGGACAGAGAGGGAGAACAATGAAAAATATATCTTGATATTAGGGGTATTATGGCGATAGGAAAAAAACTTGGTGCCACAAAGAACCACCCATTCCCACACTCAGGAATCCTGCGAAAAAAGTAGGTAGAAGCCATAAGGTATACGTACACAAAAGACTTGGAGCACAAAACAAAAATATGTAAATAAAATAAAATAAAAATTAAACATTAAAAATAAGATTAAAAAATTCTTGACACAAAATTATGAGGCAAGGAACCACCAAAAATGCCCTTGAGTTCCTTTTCTGTTGGCCATCTACTGCTGGGCATGTTGCCTAACCTTAAGAATAGTTTCTTATAACAGTAAGATTCTCTTGGAAAAACCTTCATTTTCATTTGGTTATTCACTGGAAACAGCTTCTGGATTAGGGATAGTGACATGTGTCCAATTCTTTCAGTTTTAGCGACTTACCTGGTCCATACTCATAGAGTCCCAGTGAATATTGCCTCTGTCTCCATGAGTTCACATATGCATCTACTGTTGATTTCAACAACCACTTTTCCTTAGTGTGTTCCATCTCCTCTGACTCTTACTCTTTTAGGAAAGAGTGTTCCCAAGTCTCTCACTCTCTACATTTTGTCCTCTGTATTTGTTTCATCTGTTGCAATTCTGATAATGGCTGAGGGAGACACTGCTCTATGAATATAGCATAATATCATTAGGAGTCGTTTTCCTGGTACATCCTTTGATTAGGGCAGTAGTATTTGATTTTACCCTAGTTGACTCAACTATCTAGTTTCAAGTTCTTGTATACTAGAGCACAGGTATGGGTTCTATCTCTTGGTTTTGGCCTTGGGTTGAATTAAATACTGCTGATTACTCCTACAGCTTTGTGCCACCATTGTATTGCATATCTTTCAGAGATGACAAAGTTTAGATCGAAGGGTTTGTGACTGGGTTGTGGCCCTGGCCAGTCCCACTTAGGCTCTGTAGTTATTGGTTCATTCTCTATAAGCCCCAGTGAGCCCAAATTAGTTGATTTTGTGAGTTTTCTTGTTTTGTCTTTGACTCCTCTTATAGCTAGCATGAAAGTCGGGCTCTCTGGCGTTTCTGTCCTGCCCAGTTCCCACAGCCGGTAAGCCCCAAAGAAAATCACACAGGGATCTCCATAAGTTATAAACTGAGTGGCCCATTAGCTCAGGCTTCTTATTAGCTCTTATAATTAAATTAATTCATTATTCTTAGCTATGTTAGCTATATGGCTCAGTACCTTTTTTGGCAGGGCAGGTCACATCCTGCTTCTTCTGTGGTCTGGGCAGGACTGTGGAATGAGCTTCCTTTTTCCAAGAACACTCAATTTTGAAGTCAAGGCATCTTAAAAATATCTATTTTGGATTAATTCAGCAGCATTTATTAATAAGTATCTTTTAGCAGTTGTTGCTCCTTTCTCAGCATTTAAACAATTTAAAGAGAGCATAATAACATACAGTATCCAAATTCTCTATGTATTTTCCATCTTTACATGGCTTTATTTTAAATTCGATTTTTTTGTTTTTACTTTTTGGCTTTTTGAGACAGGGTTTCTGTGTATCTTTGTCCTGGAACTTACTCTGGAGACCAGGCTGTCCTCAGACTCACAGAGATACACTTGTCTCTGCCTCCCCAGTGGTGGGACTAAAGTTGTGTTCTACCACACTTTGAACTCGCAGATGTCTCTCTGCATCTGCCTCCCAAGTGTTGGGATTAACGGTGTGTACCACCACACCCAACTACTCTCTTTCTTTTTTAATTTTAAGGACTTTAACCTTTTTTCCCATGTCTGCATATATTTTTAACACTGTAAACCATTTAGAGGTTTTCTTTTTTTTTAATATCTCTTTAATGTATATCTATCTTTTTCTGACTACACAAGTCTTTAATTTACCAAACAATATGGGTAGGATTAAAGCCATGGCTTTGATGGCTGGATCCAGCCCATTCCTTAGCTTTCTGTGATTCCAGCCTCAGGTGGAGGTACTGGCTGTAGCTATGTTTATTGCCACAAATTTATGGCATTTCAAGGTCCCTGCCAGCAAGCAAGCTGCAGCAATGTGCTCACAAATCACACTCAAATGATCTGTAATCGGACCACCTGTCTGAAAGAGTCCCAGTTTGCCCTGACAGGACAATCCAGAAAGCAGGCCTTTTAAAACAGTGCAGCTTTTTTCATGCTATCACTAAAAATCAACAAGCATGAGGTCAGCTTTTTGCAACACCATTTAAGTGTTTCATGGCAGGACTTCTTAAAGAGCTATAGGGCTTTGCAGCTAAAGCTGAGTCAGGAAGCCTCTCTTAGATGAGAGTGCTTGCTTGGCTCTAGCAAGCAGAGAAGACCCGAAAAATTGCTGCTACCAAGAAGTCATGCTTTACTCTTTTCTGCCTAGAATTACTTCCCAAGCTCTGTCAGGCTTTATGTAGTTGTAGTTGTCCATGTGGGTACCATCCTCTGACTCCTAGATTCCTCTCTCCTCCTTTCCCCCATCCATGCATAACTACCTATTCTATTTCCCTTTTATCAGGAGAGCTGTCTGTACCTACTAGTCCATTACTTTATACCTAATTTTTGTCCTTCTATGTAAGATAGCTTGATTATCATTGAATTAACAATAATATCCACATAGAGTTGAATAGTGATTTATTTGTTTTTCTGTATTCTGTTACATAACTCAACATGATTCTTTCTAGTTTCATAAATTTAAATACAAAATATACCTCACAGAGGTCCATCTGCATTTGCTGTCCCAGTGCTGCAATTAGAGGCACATGTCACCATCGTTCACTAATTACTCCATCTTTTAAAAGATAATATTCCATTTTGAAAACATACCACGTTTTCTTTATACATTTGTCCATTGTTAGTCATCTACACTGTTTTCGAATTTCTGGCTACAGAAACAGAGGAGCAATGAACATGGTTGAGCAAGTTTGGTAGGTTGAAGTGTCCTATGGATATGTGCAGGAGTGTTTTGGCTGTATCTTGAGAACGAATTATTCCCATCTTCATAAGGAACCACCATATTGATTTCTTTAGTGGTTTCCAATGACAGTATAAGATCATTCTTCTATTGCACTTCATTTGTCACCATAAATTATCTTTATTAGTAATCTTAGTCATTTTTGCAGGTTTAAGATGAAATCAAACAGTTTTGAATTTTGTTCCCCTGATGACTAAGAATGTTAAGCATTTAAGTGTTCCTATACCATCTGACCTTCCTTTATTAAAAAATTGTCTGTTTAGATCTGTTTCCCATTTTTAAAATGGATTATTTGGCCTTTTGTTGTATAGTTTCTATATTTTTTGTATATTAGACTTTATTTGATGTGGAGTTGGTAAAAATATTTTATGAAAGTGTCCTTTACAGAAACTTTTCTTAATTATTGATCTTAGTGCCTGCACTATCAATGTTCTCTGCAGCAGGTCTAAAAAAGTAAAACTACTGATTATATCTCCAAAAGATTTCTTGAGAGACTGATAAAATATTACAGTTGAGGTACATAGTGGGAAAACAAGTATTAATTAAACAGTTATTAATGCAGCTCTATAAATGCAGATGAGAAAGGATACAAAAAGCTAATTTGAAGATGAATCAGTGGAAGTAATTTGGGTTATTCCTCCCTCAAAATACTACACAACAGTAAAAACAGATATCATCCCTGCTATTATTGGGCCTATTGTTGAAATATGAGCGGCGAGGCTGCGTCCCCCGCACCCGGCCGCCCACATGGCTAGCTTAGCTTATGCCCCGAAATAATTACACGGAAACTGTATTCTTTTAAACACTGCCTGACCCATTAGTTCCAGCCTCTTATTGGCTAGCTCTTACATATTGATCTAACCCATTTCTATTAATCTGTGTAGCCCACAAGCTGGCTTACCAGGAATGATCTTAACCTGCATCTGTCTGCAGTGGGACAATCATGGCGACTCACTGACTCAGCTTCTTTCTTCCAGTATCCTGTTCTGTTTTCTCCACCTACCTAAGGGTTGGCCTATGAAATGGGCCTAGGCAGTTTCTTTATTAATAAGAAATCATTCCCACATCAGGCCTATAATTAATAAAATAACTAGAAAATTAATGATGTTAAAAGAGAAGTAAAGTTATTATTTTCTTGTATGTAGGAATGGCTTCTCAGATACAACTATGACTAAGAGCTGCTCTGAATGACCAAGTGCTTATCTTCCATGTTTGTATTCTGCATAAAACATTCCCAGAAATTTCTGAAATTTTACTTACAATTTTTATGTAATTATTAATTACATAATAAACAAAATACTGTTTTCATTCTCTTTGCAATATATTACATTAGGAAACACAAGGGGTTAATACATAAAGAACCAGACACATTTCTTCTCATAAAAACTTGGATCGAATCATATAAATAGAACACAGGCACATGCACATAAGAAAGCCTGTTTTTTACTGCTGTTCTTTGTACATTCACCACTGACAGAGAAATACAACACTTCCTCCACATGTGCTCCTTTTAAATCCTTAAATCAGTTATTTTATCTTTATCTATCTAACATATAAAATGATACAGTTCTGAAGAGCGATAACAATAAATTAACTTTTAGTACTAGTGAATTAACCCCTCCACAGAGTAATATGTTAACAACAGAAAACGACATTTTTAATAATGGTGAAACAGTTAAAGGCAGAAAATTTACTTACCTAGCATGTTTCTCTCTTTCTCTCTTTTGTGTGTGTACTTGTGTGTTTGTGTATATTTATTTGTTCAATAATTTTGAATAAACTTTAAGAATGTATCTTGGATATTATAAATGGTTATTCAATAATTATAAGAGTACAGATATCTCTTTATGATCCTGATTTTAACTGTGGCGAATATTTGTCAAGAGTTAGCAGTATCAAATTCTACTTTCAGGTTCATTTAGTAGTATTTTTTATAACTTTTTAAAAAGTTTCTATATACTATTTCTTTAATGGCCATACTACCTTTCATTTTCATCTACAGGATATAAACCATTGAAGAGTAAATGTAGAATAATTCTACATAAATGAGAAGTCTAAAACTGTCAGATTCATAGAGACTGTACAGTAGGGGTTGCCTGTTTTGAAGGTCATAGGGAATGAGGAAGTGTAGGGCAGGAAAATTAATGTTTCAGTTACACAACAGAAATGAGTTATAACACAGAGCTGCTATACAATGTACTGTCTACAACTGACAAAAGAACGCATTAAAATTTAAGTTGGCATATCTTGTATTATGTTGTTTTGCACTTTTGTTTGTTTTGAGACTGGATAATAATGACATCTATTCTGTCCTCATAGATATTCTCAGCTTCACCCTATGGAGAGCTAGAGTTGGAAGTATGATGGAGGAAGGTCATTGGCTAATAAAGAAACTACCTTGGCCCATTTGATAGGTTACAACATAGGTGGGTGGAGTAAACAGAACAGAATGCTGGGAGGAAGAGGAAGTGAGCTCAGACTCGATAGCTCTCCTCTCTGGGGCAGATGCGATGAAGCTAGACTCAGGATGGATGTAGGCTAGAATCTTCCCAGTAAGTGCACCACGGTGCTACACACATTAATAGAAATGGGCCAGACAGTGTTTAAATGAATAAAGCTTGTGTGTTGTTATTTTGGTGCATAAGCTAGCCAGGCGGCTGGGAGCCTGGCTGTGGGAAGAGGCCAGCAGCTTCTTCAACAGAAGTATGCACTGGTATACTAGTTTCCAAATTAAACAAAATAGCAACAATAATAATAACAGTAAGAGAAAATGCAAGAAATACATGTGGCTTCATTCTACTTTTTCTAGTTTTATGAACTTTGAACATTAATAATTTAAAATTTGATTTGCATTTAAATTAGTATTTTAATTATTTTATTTTAAAGATATAATAAATATATTTTTTTCTTTTTTACTCTCTATTCCTTCAAGCTCTGCCATATATTCCAACTTTCTCCTTTCCAAATCCATGGTCATTTTGTTCTTTAATTTTTACCTTTACATATGTGTATATGTATATAAGAATATATATGTGTATATATACACGCACACATATAGTAATATATATATATTACTGAATGTAGTCTGTTTAGTCTGTATAACGTTTCTCATATGTAAACTGAGATTACTTGTTTAACTCCCCACCACCTTAAACTGAATAATCACACAGAAGCTATATTAATTCCAACATTGCTAGGACAGTTAGCTCAAGCTTCTTATTAACTAATTATTACATTTTATTTTTTATTTATTTATTTATTTATTTATTTATTTATTTATTTATTTATTTATTTTGGTTTTTTGAGACAGGGTTTCTCTGTGGTTTAGGAGCCTGTCCTGGAACTAGCTCTTGTAGACCAGGCTGGTCTCGAACTCACAGAGATCCGCCTGCCTCTGCCTCCCAAGTTAATTATTACATTTTAAATTAACCCATTTTTATTAGTCTGTGTATCACTATGAGACTGTAGTTTCCCAGGTAAGGTTTTGTTCTGGAATCTTTCTCCTTTAGCAGTTACATTGTGTCTCCTTGATTCTGTTTACTCTCTCCCCATATCTCTGTTCTGATTTCCTGCCTGGATTTATTCTGCCCTGCCATAGGCTGAAGCAGCTTTATTCATCACCCAATAAAGCAGGACATCCCACATGATTTCCCCTTTTCTGACTATATGAAAAGGAAGATTTTAATTTTAACATAGAAAAATTACATGTACAAAAGAATTACCAAGCAAGAATTATAGTTACATTATTTATTCCATTTACATTTGGCAAAATAAGTAAAATACTCTATTATCTATCCTATCTTTGTGAGTTTAAAGTTTTATATATTATTTATTATTTATCATAACTAGGGAAAACTATAACTAGAACTATCTGTCTTCAAGTCTTCAAAGACCCCAGAAGGATATAATATTACCTAAGTAAACAGAAAGTGCATTGTTAGCAACTTCCAAACTCTAGAATTGACAGAGACATCTTGCTGCCTGGGAACTCATCAAAGGTTCTTTTGTAACATTGTGGCATCCATCTTCAGGCTATGGGCTCATAGTATTTGACAGCCTTTTCTGTGAAGCCCAAAATTTTCAGCATCAGTTGTTTTCTTCTGTGTCCTACAGAACGTCCAGCAGTTTCTTCTGTGAAGCAGAAACCCTGAAGGGCTGTCTTACCTTCTTTCAGCAAGTTCAGCAGTAATTTTTCTGTGAGTCCTGCATGTTCATTTAATATAGCATAGCATAAAAGTAGTCCAGGGAAGATCATTTTCTTATCCAAATAGCTTGCCTTGTCACATAGAAGTCAAGTTCCATAATAGTTACTTCAGTGTTCATCAAACTCACTGAAGTAATTGGTGATGCCAGAAGCAGACATGTCTCACTGATGAGAAAGTCTAAGTTCTTAAAACACCTTAAGGTTTTGGTAGGTTTTTGAAGTGCTGAAGAGTATCTATCTAACTGAAATATATTTCTGTATATCTAGCAATACTAGCATGACTAAAAGTTTGATTACTATAGATGACTATATAATATTCTGTATTTCTTAATTATACATTACATTTTTATTTTTTTATTTTTTTAAATAAACATTGTTCATTTTTTTTTATTGAGAAAAAAAATTTCCGCCTCCTCCCAGCCTCCCACTCCTCCCGCCCTCCCCCCACTC
>NC_022031.1:4578919-4589399 GCF_000317375.1 Microtus ochrogaster | reverse complement strand
TCTGTCTCTATCTCCATCCATCGCCAGATGAAGGTTCTATGGTGATATGCAAAATATTCATCAGTATGGCTATAGGATAGGATCATTTCAGGATCCCTGTCCTCAGCTGCCCCAGGAACTAGCTGGGGACCTCCGCCTTGGGCACCTGGAAGCCCCTCTAGGTCCAAGTCTCTTCCCAACCCTAAGTAGGATGGGGAGAACTTGGGGCAACGGGATGATTGCGATACAGAAAGGTTGGATAGGGGAGCAGGGAAGCACATACATTACATTTTTAAATGAGCTGCACAAACACAATTTTAAAAATAAGAACAGAATACTTATACACAGTGGAACAAAATCAACCTTAAATTTGAATCAATAGACAAAGATTCATACCAATGCAAAGTATCCATCTCTATATCATATCCCACTTATATTTTCTTTTGAAATTGACTGTGATGGGGATGGAGAGATGGCTCAGTGGTTGAGAGCATTGCCTGTTCTTCCAAAGGTCCTGAGGTCAATTTCCAGCAACCACATGGTGGCTCACAACCATCTGTGGGGAGGTCTGGCGCCCTCTTCTGGCCTTCAGGCATACAGACAGAATATTGTATACATAATAAATAAACAATAAATGTTAAAAAAAAAAGAAATTGACTGTGACCATTAATCACTTGTAATCAATCCCCCTTAAATGAAAACAAACTTTGTAAACAATCATTTTGGGAATCTGGGCATAGTTTTTTCCAAACTGATTCCTGATTTTTGTTGGACAAAGTATTTTCACAAAGACCTTTTGGGACGTCTTGTTCCATCAAACCATATTAGAACGGAAAGAATGCATAGGTTCTCATCATCTGTGAAAACAAAAGCAGAACCTCTTTTTCAAAGTAACATATCAGTAGACTCAAATTTTGAAGACAGGATACCTTTATGTTGGTTTAACTCAGCAACCCCCAGAATCAAATATCTCTCTGCAGTCAAAAAAATTTAAAAAAACCACAATAATATACATAATAGTGACTCTATGTATATTCCATCTTTTTTGTGATTTATTTCTTTTTTACTCTCTTTTCTCCTTCAATCTATTACTGTCTCTTTAAAGACTTTGTTTTCTTTTGTAAAACCATTTACTTCTTTTTATACCTGTCTATATTCATTTTCTTGTCTCTCCCATGCCTAAATACATTTATCCAACACTGTTATCCATTCAGAAGTCTTTATTTTTTTATCTGAATCTGTCCTTATTGTGTATCTGTAATCATTTTCAGATCAAGAGTGATTTTTTTGTTTGTTTGTTTTTTTAGTGCTAAGCAGGCAAGGCTAGGACTAATTTTGCAGCCCTGCTTGTTATGGCCCATCCAACATGGCAGAGGTATGTTTACTGCCTCTTTGAGCCATGTTCACTGCCTCAGCTTCAAGGACACAGCAGGTGTATTTCACCATTAAGCAACTAGTAGTTCAAAAACCCCATTTAAGTACAGTATCTCCTGAAAGAACCAGAACCACCAGCTCTCAAAGAAGCGATGCAGTCTTTGCTACTAATGCTGAGTCAGAAATCCTTTTCTTAAAGAAGTTGTGCCTCTGATTGCAGCCAGCAAACAGAGCCTATCTAAAAATGTGTGGCTATCAAGAAACTGAGCTTAACTCTGTTCTTTTTAGTCTAGAATTACTTCTCATGCTCTCCCAGTTTTTATGTGGAGGTAGTTGCCCCATATTGGCATGTGATTTGGAGAGGGAGACTGCTTGTTCATTTCCTGGCCTCCCTTACCTAAATCTTCATACAGAAGCTTTATTAATTCCAACACTGCTTGGCCTATTAGCTAAAGCTTCTTATTAACTAAACCTTACATCTTAAATTAACCCATTTCTATTAATCTGTGTGTTGTCACAAGGCTGTGACTTAGTGAACAAGGTTTTGTTATGATGTCATCCACTTTCGATAGCTACATGCTATCTCCTTGACTCTGCATACTCTCTCCCTATATCGCTGTTTGCATTTCCTGCCTGGCTTTATTCTACAGTCATAGACTGAAATAGTTTTATTCATCAACCAATAAAGCAACATATGTACAGAAGGACATCTCACATCACTTCTTTAGTTGTTTTCCTTGATTAAAGATCTTTTATAATCTTCTATAAGAAACGTTACCACACATCCTGAATTCTTGATTTTTAAACATAATCATGATGAATAAATTTAAGTAAATTTAAAAAGCCAGTTTGCTTGGTATTGGATGACCAATTGATGTTTTCTTCCATATTTGTTAAGCTACTACCAAATAACAAATAAAAGTTCATGAACAGGATCTTGTATGGTGTTTGGGCTGGACTAAAATTTTTTATCTCTCCTAATTTGATCAGTCTACAGTTTTATGACTAATTTACTTTCTGTACTAATTTATATTACCAACCACAGACTATCTTTTTAGACCTCAAAAAACTTTTTTACATAAATAACTTACACATTGTTTTCCTCAACCTTATATTCTTTATACATCTTTTATAAGTTACTCTTTTGAATTTGGTAACAAGGAAAACTATAGCTATCTGGTCTTTAACCTCTCCAAAGACCTGAGAAAGAAACAATATTCCCTGATTAAATATGAAATGCAGAGTAAGCAACTTAAAAAAAAACTGAGAAATGACAAAGCTATATGACTACCTGGACAGTCACCCAAAGTTTCTCTAAAACATTGAAGCATTGATTTTTGATTAAAGTGTAACTGATAGACTTTCATGTGAAGCAGGAATTTTGAAGTATTCTTCTGCCTTGTCTTGGCAAAGTTCAGCCATCACTTTCTTTTGTGTCATGCTCATTCAAATTGGACAATTGTTAGTAGTCAAGACAAAATCAGCCTCTGCCCAAATGACTAGCTTTGCCACATTGAAAGCAAATTCTGTATGAAGGTTTTTCAATGCTTGTCATCCTCTTTGAAGTAAATTGGTGTTTCCAGGAGCAGACATGTCTCATTGTTATGAAAATTCTTGCATTATTAAAATAATTTAAATGTCATATTCTTTACATATCTGAAGTGTTTGAAGACCATCTATCTATTTAAAATATATCTATGTTTGACCTTGAAAATGGCTATAAGTTTGATTATTATAGATGACTAATTACCTATCTTTCTATATTATCCATAATAGCTTTCAAGGATTAGAACATTACATTATATTTTAAAATGTGCTACATAGGTGAAATATCTTAAACATGAATAGAAGCATGCATTGTAAGAAAAATAACCTTCAACAATATACAAAAACTCATATCAATGTAAAATATTTTTGATTAACAGTTGTTTTATAGTTTAAAGTAAATTCAATAGTCTACCTTTTCATCTGATTATTCCTATACTATACCCGTTTTTTCTTCAGAAAGGCATCCCTGAGTCTATTCTCCTTTGCTCAGCTTTTTTCCTGAACATGACCAATAACAATTTTCAAATACCTTCCTAAACAATGATAACAAGTCCAGAACCCAGAGAAAGACCAAAAGCCATTCACCCTACCTCTTGGGAATGTAGGTGTGCTGTTTCCTAGACTGCTTTCAGTTGTGTGGATAAAAGACTCTTTAGGGAAACCTGAGAAAATTATGGTAATTGTCAAGTCCTAGGAGAGCTACCTGTTTTGTGTTTTATTTAGTCTTTGTGTGATGGGAAAGTGTACAGTTTATCTGAAGTCTTAGCTAGTCTGTGAGGCTAGTCCATCTCAGCTAGCAGCTTTGAAGTTGTTCTGATTATAGAATTTTGAGGAAACAGCCACAGAGACATTATGATAGGCTGAATTACCTGGACTACTTATATTTATTGGTGTTTTGTCCTTATTTTCCCCTTTCAGTTAATGTTAACATATATATCTGTATTAACACAAGTATGGGATGTGCACTGTGGTGTGCACAAGTCAGGTAAAGTGATTTTCATTCTATGTTTAAGTAGGTAAAAAGCACCTATCAACTTTATAAGTCCATTTGTACTGTCCATAACCAAACCTCTATTCATGCCATATGAAAGGATAGCATGTAATAAGATTCATGAGAACTCCCTAGCCAACTAGTTTTATTATGTCTCATTCAGTCTCATAGCTATTCCTATGTAGAAGGCAAATAATGAAGTAAGTCACAAAGCAATTCCACACCAATTTGGAATTATGATTAATAAAATGGTTATTTATTTAAAGGGAAAATACTTACAGATCACTGTCCTAGACAATAGCTTCCTGTATGGCCCAGGAAAAGTGTCTGATAGCCAGAAGCAGAATCCAAAGCAAGAGAGAGAGCAGAGGGCTGCACTGCTTTTTTTAAAGTGAAAGATACCACAACCCTGGCAGGCATTTGTAATCCAAGATTTACTGCTCAACTGCTCAGCTACACAACAGACCTCTTAAAAGAGCTATGCTTCTGTATGCCAAATCTACCCAACAAATCACAGTCACCAGGAAGCCCTTTGTTCAGAACTTTTTTTTTAGTTTTGTTATATGGGTATGCATGGCCCCACATCGGGCACCATAAGTAATTGAACTTTTCTCCTGGTCACCAGCTCACAAGAAATGACATGGAGACTTTATTAATTATGACAGCTCAGCCATAGCTTAGACTTGTTCCACTCACTTTTATAACTAAAATTAAACTATATTTTTTTCTCATGGCTTTTACCTTTCTCCAATTTTGTGTATCTAATTTGTTCCATGTCTCACTAGAATTTCATGGGCCTCAATTATTTCTCCTACTGCCTTTCTCTTACCAGAAGTTCCAACTATATCTCCTGCCTCACTATTGGCTCTTCAGCTCTTTATTACACTGATCACAGAAATATAACTTCACCCAGTGTGCAAATATCCCACAGAATATGATATTGATAAGTCATTGAATGTGCAATGTAATAACAAAGCATAATAACATAAAATATCTCAGAGGAACTGTAACCAAACATGTGGAAGACTTGTATGATAAGAACTTTAAATCTTTGAAGAAAGAAATTGAAGAAGACACCAGAAAGTGGAAAGATCTCCCATGCTCTTGGGTAGGTAGAGTTAACATAGGTAAATGGCAATCTTACCAAAAGCAATCTACAGATTAAAAACAATGCTTGTCAAAATCCCAGCAAAATTTTTCACAGACCTCAAAAGAATGGTGCTCAACTTCATATGGAAAAGCAAAAAACTCAGGATAGTCAAAATAATTCTGTACAATAAATGAACTTCTGGAGGCATCACAATCCCTGACTTTAAACTCTACTACAGACCTTCAGTACTGAAATCAGCCTGGTATTGGCATAAGAACAGACAAGAGGACCAATGGAACCCAATTGAAGACCCAGATATATACAGACCTATGAACAACTAGATTAACTTTATCTACAACATCATATGTTCTCACCTGGCTTGGAGCATTTGTTCTCTATGTATCAGTCCCTGATACTCTACGAAGTGGTTTGCTAACATCAAAGTGGTAACTGTATATGCTGGGAACATCAGGATCATCTCAGGTGCACACTTTAATTCTCATGAAATGATGCTATCAGAGATCTGACCCTCAGTTTTTTGTATGTGTGTGTGCGTTGGCAACTATAAAGATACCACTTCAAACATTTTTCTGTTATCCATGACCAGTGTACTATCCCAGTTGTTCTGTGCTGCTTAATTTTTTTCCATAGTCCTCTTTTTACTATAACTAATTATTTAATTTTACACAACAACTTAATAACACTTGGTCTGGTCAGGTTTGTTAAGCTGAGATTTTCAGTTGTATCCCTGACAATATGCATAAGTCAGTTGAGAAATGGATATTTATAGCAGTATATTTAACTGATAATACTTAGAGAATGTATTTTGTACCTTTGGTCGTATGTTTTTGACCTTTGGTGTCACCTGAACACATGACAGGTATGTGAGATGCAAATTTAATCTTGACAAAAGTGACCTTCAGTAAGAGAAATGAAGACTCTGTCATGCCGAAGTAAGTTGAGGCTTCATGAACCAAGTAGATGAATGGGTATAAAATAAAACAGTGAATCAATTCACACTATTTAAATAAAATGCTTGACAGAAAGAAATGCTACAAAGAGCGTGGGATGACCCCGAGACCAGGAAGTTCAATGTTTCATGCAGCAGTGTGTAGCATCTCATGCTGGGTACACTGTATTCTGAAGCAGCAAACAACTTTAGATCAGAACTCTGAAGTTGGAGGTTCTCCAGTGGCAACCATTTGGGAAGGTAGCAGGAAGTGACTTTTCACACTGCAAAAGGCTAAGAAATTCCAGCTGTGGAACAATTTATTTCAGGCACCATGGCATGTGAATGACATAGTAAAATCTCTCTCGATTGTTATCACCTTTCACAGAACTTGGGAAAGCCATTAGTAGGGATGAAAGATAAAGTCAAGCTTATCTATTTTTCTTTTAGGACAGGATTTTCTAATAATGTCTGGCCTGTGATTGGCACTGGTGGAGACATGCTGAAAGGATGGACAGAAGATCCATTTTAAGCACCTTATATTGCTTGACTCTCCTTCACACTTAGTCTGTTGTTGCTTCTTTTCACTATTCTCTACTGAGAAAAAAATTTCCTAATTTGGTAAGATGGTACACTTGACAGAGAAAATTGCATGTCTGCTGTTCTTCTCTATGAGCTAACTACTGCTAGAAGATCTATTCCACTTTTCTATGGTATATGATTAACAAGATATTAGACATGGGAAAACTTTAATCATCTGATCCTACTTACAACTGGGTTGATAATTCTTAAAATACTTATAGCCTAAGACACCATTAGCATAATATGTCATCAGATTCGTGAAAAATGAATGAATTTTTAAAAATCTCTATTCCTTTTCAACATTACTCTGAAGTTTACTCTCAGTTACTGAGAAAAGAAAGTTTTTGTATATTTATTCCCTAAATCACAGTTATACTTTCTGACTTAGCATGAAATATATTCCTCAGCTCTTTTAACTATTGTTCTCTCCCCCTACTCTGGATATTACCATCATACCCACATATAACCCACATGTATGCCTCATAATTTTTGCCTTTGTTCAAATTAACCTAGAATCTGTTACAATTCAAGTATCTTCTTTTACACTGTGTCAGGTGAAAAACAGAGTTCAGAATTGATGTCTCCAACATGCATTTATTTCTCTTTAATTTGTACAGTTGCCTAGATATTAGGTATACAGAAACTGCTGCAATAAGTTGAACTGGTGTAAGAAAGACTAAAATTCAGAAATATATTTCTAAGAATTGTGGGGCTGCAAATCCAAAACAGTGTTACAGCAAGATCAGGTTTTCGAAATGGACTCTATTGAGTGCTTTTGTTCTGGTTGGCAGATAGCTACTACCTTCAGGTTGTATTGTCATCAGGATCGACAAGAAACAGTAGCTTTATTGATGGGTCTTGTTATTATGACACTAATTGCTATTTGATAGGTGTTTCACCCACATGATCTAATTTAATAGTCATTAGTCCAATAAAGGCCTAGTTTCCAAACACTTTAACACTGCACATTGAGACTTGAATATATGCATTTTTAATTAAAATATTTTATGTGTATGTGTGTTTTTACTAAATTTATGATTGTGCACCATATTTTTGCCCAGTGCCAATGGAGCTAGGAAAAAAGATGCCAAGTCCCTTATAAATGGAGTTATAAGTGTTTGTGACCCACTATGTTGGTGCTGGGAATTAAGCCTTCATCCTTGCAATAATAACAAGTATTACTATCATTTACAACATCTCTCCAGCCCTAACATATATTTGGAAGGGACACGATCCAGCTAATAATGTCTTTTTTTTTCATGGTAAGTATAAAGAAAACTTCTAGGAAATTTCCATCTAATTTTGTATTTTTCACAAGCAATCTCCATGGTCTCTGCACAAATAGTAATGATTTTCCTATGCATAGCTTTTGTCTTCTACTTTATTTTATATGTGAATGATATTGGTTACTGAATATCTATTTCAACTTTAAATCATTTTTATTATCATGACTGGTATATTTCAGAAATACATGAACATGCATCTGCTCAAAAGGTATGTCTTTCACTACCATGTAGTAAGAAATATCATCAAAAAAATAAAAATGTATTTAAAAATGAATGGAAACAGCACATTATAGGTTGGAGTCATGGTCAATGAAAGAACTTAGTCAAATCAGATCAAAGAAGAAAAAACAGGTTTATAAAATTGAAGAGAAGCAGACAACTAGGGTAATAACAAACTAATCAACTGTTCAAGATTGTGGTAGTTTTGAGCTGAAGAAATTTTCACTTGGGTACAAGATTTCTTTAGGTTTAGCATCCCACAGTACAATTCCAGCCATGTAAAAGAAGGTTGTCCTGATTGGTTGATATTTGATAGCTGGTAGATTTTTGACTCTGGATGAAGCATTGGATTGACAGGGCTGTAGCCCTGTGGTCCCAGGCAGTGATTAAGATGATCAGTATGATATCAGTTATGCTTTATCTTACCCTGGTGGTTTGGCCTCAGATTCACTGTGGCTGTCTTGTCGTGTGATCAGGAATGCTTTTTGGAAAGGTTTGTACTAGGATTAGTCCCTTGTAGGAATATATATTCCATTTTAATTTTAAAATGTAGTTTGTTTCTAAAGTATAACCTCTCCACATAAAATACAGCATTAAAGTCAAAGAAGAAAAATTAAAAAATTCTCAAGCCAAGAAAAATGTAGAGCTTCATTTTTTAGATTGTAGGAAGAAACACTGCAAATACATAAGATTTGCAGCTTCCCAGAGGACTTCAGAGTGGTGCCTTCTGGACATAGCTCCTCTGCATTTCCTATTACAGTGCCACTTGGCTTGTGGCTAGATTTTCATGGCATGCTGTTAAATGATTTGTTAGGTATCCTTAATTTATACGGTACAGCAGAAAATCTGGGTTGTACTCAAAGCTTTAGTTGATGCAAATATAAAAGCAAGATGACAAGACTGAAATAAGTAGAAGCACTTTTGCTTGTATCAGATATTATATTATAAATATACGAATGGGGCATTTTCCTCCAGGGAAAAAACAGAAAAGTGATGTTTTTATTGAAAGTATCAATATTCTCTAAAAAAGTCTGTATTGTGATTTTAGTATTTAAGTTGGTTCCTAGAAACTTTGAACTTTAAAAAGTATGCAACTCTGTGCTCATTCCTCTATAAGATTGACGTACTACTGATTGACATAGTTCATGGTAGCTTTACTACCTGAATACAGTGAGAACTCTGTTAGAGAAAATCACTCTATGAAATAGCATCTGAAAATGTACAAATGTTTTTCATATATTAATAATCAAAACTGCTACATATCTTTTTGGTGTTTAGCTTTTGCTTATGTATGTCCTTTATTTGATTACTGGAGTTATTGTAAGAGACATTATTTCCTCCTCCTGAGGCTTTCAGAAAATATGTAATATTTCAGCAAATATGTAATAATATTTCTTTATTCATTGCTATGCTGTCATACAAAACAGTCAAACAATGAAAATCAGAAGATTTATTTTACTTTTTTGTTGTTGAATATTTCCCTTACTTTATTTTTTCCTTGTTTGTTTGTTTGTTTTCTGAGACAGAATTTCTCTGTGTAACAGACCTGGCTGTCCTGGGTCTCACTGTGTAGACAAGGCTGCCCTGGAACTCACAGAGAACTGCCTGCCTCTGTTTACCTAGTGCTGGGATTAAGAGTGTGAACCACCGTGCCTGGCTCCATTTATTTTCCTTACAGTTTGTATTCAAATGAATATGCTGTTTTCTGAATCACTATTAAGAAATAGTTTTTCTTTTTTCCTTTCCTTTCTTTCTTTTTCTTTTATTTTGCCCCATATTCTACCACTTTACAGTAAATAAAAACAATAAAATTGTATTTTATTAGGGTTAATAAAAAGGATTTTGATTGATTTTTTTCACTTTTCTTCTCCTGATTGGATCCCAATCAATCCATTTCCCTCACTGAGGGCAGAGTCAGTTTCTAAAATATTCATGATCATGCTACTACTCAAGCTTAACTATTAGAAAATTTGTGTTTTATTCTACATACAAAGATGTGTTATTACCATGGTAAAAAAAATTACCTCTAAAATCCAGTAGATATATGCAGTTCTAGGCCACTTGTCACTCCTCTCATAACTGTACTTAAGACACATATAACTTTTTAAATTCTCTGAAATTGCACTAAACAATTTGTTTACATAAGAAGTGATTTAACCTCTTTTTCAATTCAGAGTATCATTATATTAATTGACCCTTCAGTGTTCACATAAATGTTTTTTCCTCATGATGTGTTTCCTTTAACTTCACCATCATTGTAGGCTGTCCATTGTCTTTGTGATTTTGATTTCTAAAAATTACATTTAAATTGTTTTCTACTAGTTCATGGATTTTTGTTTGTGTTTTCTAATACGATCATGATATTTTACTTCTTCTAATTTTTTTTATTTTTATTTATTTATTTATTTATTTATTTTTTTATTGAGAAAAGGAAAAAAAAACCAAGTTTCCACCTCCTCCCA
>NC_022031.1:4569529-4572906 GCF_000317375.1 Microtus ochrogaster | reverse complement strand
AGGCTGGGCTGGTTGATGTTATGTGCCTAAGGAGGGCGGTGGGGCCGAAGTGGGGAGGGTTCTGCCCAAGAAGGCTGGGGGGCCAAGGAACCTCTGAGCTCCCCGTCCCAGGCTGGCGCCGCGGGGCCAGAAACTCACCCCAAAGCTCTTCTTCTAAATTTTTAAAATAAAATTTAATTTTGTGTGTCAATGACCTTATATATGTCAGCCACTCCGTGCATTTTCGTGGCTAATGATCATATCTGTCATTATGTTTTTCTTGTTTCCTTTCTCCTTGCTGTGCCACATATTCCATTGCTGAGAGCCTTTGTGATTGTTGCAGGCCATTCTGTGAGGGGTGTCACCTGAACCAATATGTGTATGCTAAGGAAATGATTCAGTCTGTTTTCTAGTATAAACAGTGTTCTATGACATGGCTGTGTTTTATGTATTTGTTTATTCTGTAAGAAATAAGTGGGAACAGGTGAGAGGGAAATAGAGATGATTTTAAGATCTACTCCTCACCACATTAGAGATTGTAAGCCATAGTTCTCTTCCTAGTGTGGCTTCTTTCACAATGATTCAGCTCTCATCATCTTTCTACCAATTTCACTTATTGATTGGCTTGGAGGAGTTACACAAATTAAGCGCTTCAATTATTTTGATTATCTTTAAGTGTGTTCCTTTTTTTTCCAGAGTAGAGTTGTCTACTAACATTATATTATCAGCAGTAATTATCTTCACATGCAGTTCTTGACCTCTATCAGTAGTGTGGTTCAGGAACAGGGATATCTATCAGTTTCATAGAAGGTGATAATTGAGTTTTTGATTCTCTCTTTTATGATAATTTTGAGTGATTTCTGAGAAGAAAAGTAGGGGATATCATCTTCCTTCTGATATAATAAAATATCTTAAAGTTATTAATTATTTTAGGATTTGATTTCATAGATTAAGAATCTTGAAGATGAAAATTTTCATTCCATATTTTTGTACATAGTAATGCTACTCCATTGAGTATTTAATATATCCTAACTGAGGAATGGAAAAAGACATGTAGCATGCTGCTAGTCATAAAAGTTGAAGATGTAACATCCAGGGGGAAAAATCAAGTATAAATTAAAACGATCATGGTATCTGATACTCTATTAATTTTGGGATTTGACTCAATACAATTTTACTTTTTTCATTTTATTAATTTTTGAGGTAATGTATGTTTTTCTTTTATTTTGAAATCTATTTTTCAAAATCCCCTTAGTCACTGAACTATGGCAATATTATTCCATTTCCTAGGAAGATACCCTTGAGTAAAGTTTCTGGGTTTTTGACGATGTCCTTTTCCTAAACTTAAAGAAAAGATGATTTTTTTCCCAGCCATATTAAGGCAGATAAAGTTCTCTGTTAACTTGAGTTTTAACAATTAATTCGCTGATAACTTAAAAGTGTCCGCAACATATTTTCATTTTAGGTGAAGTGTTTTTATTTTCTTGCAGGATGTATAAGCAGACAACTGAAAGCATGGTTCTCAAATACAAGTTGGCTTTATTTCAGTTCCTATTAGCTGATTCGCTTTAGACAATATTTATCTTAGTGTCCTTATTAAAAACATATAAAAAGCTATTGCATAACTTTATATATATGATTTTATGCAAATAAAGATTAGGGTCACATTTTTTCTAGGATAAATTATCTGAAACTCACTTTACTCTTTCATCCACAAGAGATTTTAAATCCTAGCTTTAGTAAATTAAAAATATGTTGTTAAGCCTGCAAAGATTTACAGCAAGTAATAAGTTTTACTTTTACTTTTTTTTCCAGATTTCTCCGGGACTCTCTTCACCCAGTTTCCCTTCTGGCCACTCAGCATTGAAGATTCTGGGCAAGTCCTATCATCATTTCCACAGGACACAGTAACTATAATACTGAGCTAATGTCAATGGAAATAAAAGTAGGAAAATATACAACTTAAAACAGCAACTGTGGGGCTGGAGAGATGGCTCAGAGGTTAAGAGCATTGCCTGCTCTTCCACAGGTCCTGAGTTCAATTCCCAGCAACTACATGGTGGCTCATAACCATCTGTAATGGGGTCTGGTGCCCTCTTCTGGCCTGCAGGCACACACACAGACAGAATATTGTATACATAATAAATAAATAAATAAATAAATAAATAAATAAATAAATAAATAAATAAATCAGCAATTGTATGTTCATCATAAGTCATCTTTGTCAAAGTTTTGCATACAAATCTTATTTTAAATACAATTAAACCAAATTTTGAACTGTGGTACATTAATAAGTTTACTTACACATACAATATTTCTATTACAGGTTCAGCAATAATTGAAAAATGTGCCATATAAACAAATCTAAATATTCATTTAATATTTTGATGAAAATGATATTATTATTATTATTATTATTATTATTATTATTATTATTATTATTATTATTATTTAGTGTGTATGTTCCTGATTGGGGATATTCAAATATACATGTTGTGAATGAAGGTCATAGAACAAACTTAGGTATTGGTCCTCAGTTGCTTCCTACTTTTGAATAAGTATAGGTCTCATCATTGCCCTGGGATTTATCTCTTCAGTTCAAATTTACTAGCCTGTGAGCTTCCAGTGATTTATTCATTACCACCTCTCACCTTGACATCACTTGAGATTACAGGTAACCACAACCACGTATGACTTTTTTGCATGGATTCTGGGGTTAAGAATATAAGTTTTCATACTTTCAATGAACACTCTTTGCTAGAAGATCCAAACCCACATGCACTGTGTGCTTATCTTAAAAAACAGTAATGGAATACATTCCTAGGTACACATGAGCAAACATCTACTAGTTCAACATAATGAAGTGAGGAAAACCCAAGTAACAATACAAAATCCAATTTGGTGAACCACTGAATTTTATTGAGGTAGTTTACAAGAGTTTAGGTGAAATGTTAACTTGTATGAGAAAACATTAAAAGACAGCAGAATCAAAATTCCCACCATAGCATAAAATAACTCATGGAATCTGGGAATCTAGAGCATACTGCATAGCTTGCAGCAGTATATCAGGTGGGAGAGTGTCTCTTTCAGATATCTAGGCTGTCCATCCTTTGGGGAGTTCTGAAAGTGTTTCTCAACAGTCCTTACAGCTGTGGATTCTTGGAGAAGAAGAAATTTAAAGAATCTGCTCAGCTTCCATTACTTCCTGAAGTTTTTGAGTCATATACTTCCTCTTGCATAGGAATCTTTACTAAAGGATGGAATGTATCATTTTTTAGAACATCCAGAATTAAAAAGTTTTCTTCCATGATGAAAAATGTTATCTCATATTATATTGTTACTTAATAACTCCATAAACATATTTAATATACTATAAGTAAAAGTGTATAATATACATG
>NC_022031.1:4555057-4568555 GCF_000317375.1 Microtus ochrogaster | reverse complement strand
ATGCTTTTGTCATATGATTGGGCATCTCTTGGGTTTATTCACAAGAGTGGTATTGCTGGGCCCAGGGGTAGGTTGATCCCGAATTTCCTGAGGAACCGCCACACTGCTTTTCAAAGTGGTTGCACAAGTTTACATTCCCACCAGCAATGAGTGTACCCCTTTCTCCACAACCTCTCCAGCAAAGGCTATCATTGGTGTTTTTGATTTTAGCCACACTGAAAGGTATAAGATGGTATCTTAATGTTGTCTTGATTTGCATTTCCCTGATTGCTAAGGAAGTTGAGCATGACCTTAAGTGTCTTTTGGCCATTTGAACTTCTTCTGTTGAGAGTTCTCTTTTTAGCTCAGTGACCCATTTTATAATTGGGTTGATTAGCCTTTTGCGGTCTAGTTTCTTGAGTTCTTTATATATTTTGGAGATCGGACCTTTGTCTGTTGCGGGGTTCGTAAAGATCTTCTCCCAGTCTGTTGGTTGCCTTTTTGTCATAGTGACAGTGTCCTTTGCTTTACAGAAGCTTCTCAGTCTCAGGAGGTCCCATTTATTCAATGAGGCCCTTAATGTCTGTGCTGCTGAGGTTATACGTAGGAAGTGGTCTCCTGTGCCCACGTGTTGTAGAGTACTTCCCACTTTCTCTTCTATCAGGTTCAGTGTGTTCAGACTGATATTGAGGTCTTGAATCCATTTGGACTTGAGTTTTGTGCATGGTGATAGATATGGATCTATTTTCATTCTTCTACAGATTGACATCCAGTTTTGCCAGCACAATTTGTTGAAGATGCTCTCTTTTTTCCATTGTATACTTTTTAGCTCCTTTATCGAAAATGAGGTGTTCATAGGTTTGTGGGTTAAAGTCAGTGTCTTCTATTTGGTTCCACTGGTCGACTTCTCTGTTTTTATGCCAATACCAAGCTGTTTTCAATACTGTAGCTCTGTAATAGAGTTTGAAGTCAGGGATGGTAATGCCTTCAGACGATCCTTTATTGTATAAGATTGTTTTGGCTATCCTGGGTTTTTTTTTTCCATATAAAGTTGATTATTGTTCTCTCAATGTCTGTGAAGAATTTTGATGGGGATTGCACTGAATCTATAGATTGCTTTTGGTAGAATTGCCATTTTTACTATGTTGATCCTCCCAATCCAAGAGCAAGGGAGATCCTTCCATTTTCTGGTGTCTTCTTCAATTTCTTTCTTCAAAGACTTAAAGTTCTTGTCAAATAGATCTTTCACTTCCTTGGTCAGAGTTACCCCAAGATATTTTATGCTATTTGTGGCTATCGTGAAAGGTGATGCTTCTCTGATTTCCCTCTCTGCTTCCTTATCCTTAGTGTATAGGAAGGCAACTGATTTTTTGGAGTTGATCTTGTATCCTGCCACATTACTAAAGGTGTTTATCAGCTGTAGGAGTTCTTTGGTAGAGTTTTTGTGGTCACTTATGTATACTATCATATCATCTGGGAAAAAAAAAAAGCTTAAGTTCTTCTTTTCCAATACAAATCCCCTTGATCCCCTTATGTTGTCTTATTGCTATTGCTAGAACTTCAAGCACTATATTGAAGAGGTATGGAAAGAGTGGACATCCCTGTCTTGTTCCTGAACAGGACCATGCTCCCCGCTTGCCAGGGGCTTCGCCAACCAAAGGCCTACCTCTTTGATTTAATTGTAGTGGGGCGATCTGCTCTCGGTGTTGTGCATTGGTCCGCACCCCTGCGGCCTGCATCGTCTGCCCTGTATTTTTTATTCAAAACAAATTTAAACTTTAAATAAATTTGATTGTATTCTTCCCTTGCCCAAACTTCTTCAAGATTCTCTCCTTATTCTTCTCATCTAACCTTAAGTTCTTTCTTAAAAAAATGAATATCAAAAGAACACCCCATCAAGAAAACAAAATAAAACAACACCCATAGAGAAAAAAAATGAACGAATAACAACACAAAAACATAACCAAATAAAAGCACCAAAAACATTCTGAGGTGTCAAAATGTTAGTTAAGTACTTCTGAACATGAGGTTTGCCCTAAGATGGTCTACATACTCAGTATTAATTCAATGGAGAACACAGATTTTTCCCTCTCCAAGGAGGTAGATAGGATAGTTCAGTTGTTCACTTTTACCCTAGTAACTACATTTTTATTCACTCATAATACATTTTTTTAAAGTACATCAAAATAAAATGTAAGATAAAAAAACTATCACAGCTAAGTTGGATGGAACAATCCAACAGAAGGAAAGGGGCCCACAAGAATGTACAAGAATCTGGGATCTACTCAATTGCACACTCAGGATCCCATAAAAGGCTAAACTAGAGGCTATAATATAAATGCAGCAGACCTGAGGCAGAGGCATGCAGGCCCTGTGCATGCTAGTTCAGTCTTTGTGAGTTCATTTGATTCAGAGGGACTTGTTCATTCACCTGGTGTCCTCCATTTCTTCTGGGACTTACACTCTTTCTGCCTCCTCTTTGGTGTGGTTTCATGAGTTCTGAGGGAAGGGATTTGCCTGAGACACTCCATGTTGGGATGGTGTTCCATGGTCTTACTGTCTACAAAATGTCTCTCTCTAGGTTTCTACATTTTTTTGCCTTCTGCTACAGGAGGAAGCTTCTCTGATGATGGCTGAACAAGACACTGTCTGGTGTGGGAGGTACTTTTGTCTATGTGTTCCTTTTATTGGTTAATGAATAAAGAAACTGCCTTGGCCTGTTGATAGGGCAGAACTTAGGTAGGCAGGGAAAACTGGACCGAATGCTGGGAAAAGGAAGGCAGAGTCAGAGAGATGCCATTAAGCTACCAGAGTCAGAAATGCTGAATCTTTGTCTGTAAGCCACTGCCACGTGGCAATACAGATTAATAGAAATGGGTTAAATTAATATAAGAGTTAGCTAATACGAAGCTAGAGCTAATGGGCCAAGCAGTGTTTTAATTAATATAGTTTCTGTGTGGTTATTTTGGTTCTGGGGTGCCAAGATGAACAAGTGGGCCCCCTCCTATACTGATCTATGAGTAGAGCAGAATATCATTAGGAGACCTTTATCACTATGTATTACTTTCCTTTCTTCCTCCCTGTCTCTCTTCCTTCCTCCTATCTTTCCTTCCTTCTTTCTTATGAGAGGAAATCTTAATCTTTATGTTTCATTTCTTTCTTTCTTTCTTTCTTTCTTTCTTTCTTTCTTTCTTTCTTTCTTTCTTTCTTTCTTCCTTTTCCTCCCTTTTGAGCAGTTTTATTCAGCTTTACCCTAGTTTTTTCAGATGTCTAGTCTTTGGTACTTGTCACCTAAGCATAGTCAGGTACTAGTTCCTTCTCTTAGAGGAGACCTTAAGTAAAATCAATTATTGGTTGGTTACACCCTACCAAGCATTGTGCTAGTATATTTTACATGCCATATACCCTTGGAAATTTCTCTTTTGGTAGTATGCAGAATATCTTCCTGTACCAGAAATGTAGGAGTTAAGACTCTGTGTAGGCACTCACTGAAGTTCTCCATAATCAATCTGTTATGTAGCTGTTGTCTTCAAAATGGTCCCTGGTGTCAGTTTGTGAAGAGCAGCATATACTCGTATTGACAATCTGGGTTGTTTGTGATACTCATATTGCCCTCTTTGCCAAAACCCCAAATATATGTAACCAAATCCTCGTACTACAAGCTTCATTTGGTTAGAAAAGATGGGCAACTTGGACTATGTCTCCCCATTTTTTGGTGATTTCATTTAGATCACATTTTTTAGGAACTTTCTACTGTTTAGGCTTCCATACTACTCTTTAACTGCCCTTAAATTTTAGTTGTTTCTCCTCATATTTCTTCTCAAAACTTCCTCTCCTCCCCTTCATTAATTAATTCTACAATCCCACCAGTACTTTTGTGCCCATTCATAATTATCTATTTTATTTCATTTTTCTAATGATATCTATATTTCCTCTAGTCCCTTACTCTATGCCCACACTCTGTGACTCTATTAATTGTAGCTTTGTTATCATTGACATAACATCTAAAATCCTTATATTAATTTTTCTTTCTGGGATTGGCATACCTCACTCAGGATGATTTTTTTTTCTATTTTCATACATTTGCCTGCAAATTTTATGAGGTCTTTATTATTCAAACAGCTAAATAATATTCCATTGTGTAAATGTACCAGTTTCTCTATCCATTCTTCTGTTGAAAGGCATCTAGGCTGTTTTTGATGTTTGGCTATTATGAATAACAGAGATTATGGTTGAGCAAATGTCTAGGATAAAGCGTCATTTGGGGATATTTCCAAGACTGGTTTGCTGAATTTTGAAGTAGATCAGTTACTCTCTCCATGAGGAATTGCCACACTGATTTCTACAGTACAGAGTTTGCACTAGCATCAGCCATGCATGAAGGTTCTTCTTACTCCGTATCCTTACCAACATGAATTGCCACTTGTTCTGCTGGATGGAGCCATTCTGATAGTTGTAACTTAAATCTAAATGTGTTTTTCATTTGCATATTTATAGCTAAAGATTTCAACCATTTCTTTAAGTTTTCCTCAGATTTTTGAGTTTTCTGTATTGGTAATTTTTGTTATATCTGTACGCCCATTTTTATTTGGCTTATTTACTTACTTGATATCTACTTATTGAGTTATTTATATATTTTGAATATTGGCCCTCTATCAGATATGCATTTTTTCAATTCTGTAGGCTGTCACATTGTCTGAATAACAATGTCCTTTGTTGTGCATGAGCATCTCAGTTTTATGAGGTATCTTTTAGTATTTTTTTGATCTTAATGCCTGTGCTTTTGGTGTTCTGTACTGAAAGACTTTTCTGTGCCAATGAGGTCAAGACTTTTGTCTCCTTTGTCTTCTTTCTTGTTAAGTATATCTGGTATTATAATGAGTTTTTTTGGATCCATTTATAGTTGATTTTATGCAAGGTGATATGTATGGATTTACTTACATTTTTCTACATGCTAACATCTGCTTTGACCAGCACCATTTTTTGAAGATATGGTCTTTTTCTCCAGTGTATATTTTTGGCCTCTTTATTATAATTCAGGTGTCCATAGGTGTGTGTATTTATATCCAGGGCTTCACATAAACTTCAATTATAAATGTGTATGTTATTGTATCAATATCATGCTATTTTTACTGTAGCTTTGTATTTCATCTTGAAATTGGGTATGGTGATAATTCCAGTGTTTTTTCCCCTATTTTTCTTTATTTTTTTTTTGTACTCAGGATTCTTTAGCTACTCTAGCTTTCCATATGACACTGAAAATTGTCCTTTCATGATTGTGTAGAATTTTCTTAAAATTTTCATCAGCCTGGCATTGAATCTAAAGATTGTGTTTGGTATGCTGATTATTTCAAATATATTAATTCTACTGATATATGACATGTAAAACTGGAAATCTTCTGGTAATTTCTCCAGTTTCATGTCTTTCACATGCCTTGTGCACTTTCTTTGTTAGCATGATCCCAAAAATATTTTATGTTAGATGAGGTTATCTTTTCAGTCCTTTTGTCAGGGCTAGTGATTGTTTTGGAAGTTGGTTTTTTTGGCTTCTTAGTAGATATTCGTTATCAGCTATATAAGTTTCACTGTAAAATTTTTAAAGTCACACACACATGCACACACATATATATAATATATAACATATATAAAGTCACTTATATATTATATATGGTTGGGATGGAGGAAGGGTGGATATCGGAAGGGAAGTATATATCTTAATTAAGGGAGTCATTTTAGGGTTGGCAAGAGACTTGAACCTAGAGGGGTTCCCAGGTTTCCATGGAGATGTCCCCAGATAGTTCCTTGGGCAGCTGAGGAGAGGGAACCTGAAATGGCCCTATTCTATAGCCATACTGATGAATATCTTGCATATCACCACAGAACCTTCATCTGGCGGTGGATGGAGATAGAGACAGAGACCCACATTGGAGCACTGGACTGAGCTCCCAAGGTCCAAATGAGGAGCAGAAGGAGGGAGAAGATGAGCAAGGAAGTCAGGACTGTGAGGGCTGCACCCACCCACTGAGACAGTGGGGCTGATCTAATGGTAGCTCACCAAGGCCAGCTGGACTGGGACTGAAAAAGCATGGGATAAAACCAGACTCTCTGAATGAGCTGGTCAATGAGGGCTGATGAGAAGCCAAGGACAATGGCACTGGGTTTTGATCCTACTGCATATACTGGCTTTGTGGGAGCCTAGTCTGTTTGGATGCTCACCTTCATAGACCTGGATGGAGAGTGGAGGACCTTGGACTTCCCACAGGGCAGGGAACCCTGACTGCTCTTTGGACTGGAGAGGGAGGGGGAGGGGAGTGGGGGGAGAAGGAGGGAAATGGGAGGCGGGGAGGAGTTGGAAATTTTTAATAAAAATAAATAAATATATATTCTATTATGTGTAAGTAAAGATATACTGATTTCTTTATTTCTGTTATGTATCTCTTTGATTTCCTTCAGTTCTCTTAATGTTCTAGATAATATTTCAAGTTGTATATCAACGAAGTAATGGAGATAATTGAAAAGCTTGGCTTGTTCCTGATTTTAGCGTTGAGTTTTTCTCCTTTTAAGTTGATGTCTGCTATGGAATAACTGCAAAAAAAATGCTTTAATTATGTTAAGATATGTCTCTTGTAACCTTAATCTTTCTCGAGTACATATATCTTGAATAGGTGTTGGATTATGTCAAAGGCTGTGTCTAATAAATTGACTATGTATTGATCATGTGATCAGTTTGCTTATATGGTGGATTATATTTGTTGATGATTTATATATGTTGAACCCTCCCTGCTTATGTGTGATGAAGAATACTTGATCAAAGTGGATGATCTTCTTTATTTTTCTTTTGTTCATTTTTCAATTAATATATTGAGTATACTTACATCTATGTTCATACGAGAAACTGTTGTAAAATTATCTTTCTTTCTTTGATCATTATATGGCTTGGCTATGAGGATATCCGTGATCTCAGAAAAAATGAACTGGGCAATGCTATGCTCCTGTTTCTATTTTCTGGGTTAATTTGATATATTTTGGCATTAATTGTCCTTTGAAACTCTGGTACACTTCATCATTAAAACCATCTGTCCCTAGGAAACTTTAAATGACTGCTTCTATTTCACCAGGGCATATAGGTCCATTTAAATAGTTAACTGATCTTGATCCAACTTTGGTAACTGGCATGTAATAAAAATTATTAATTTCTTTTAGATTTTGCAATTTTGTGGAGTACATATTTTTAGAGTATGTCCTTATGATTCTCTGTATTTCCTTAGCATACTGTTGTTATATTTTCCTTCTCGTTTTTGATTTCATAAATTTGGAAATCGTAACTGCTTTTTAGTTAATTTGGATATGGGTACGTCTATCTTGTTGATTTTTTTCTGAGACTTTTTTCTTTTTTCTTGGCACTTCTGGATTTTAGACTCTCCTTTGAGAAGTCAGGTGAAATTCCAGTAGGTGTGTTGTTATATGTTATTTGTCTGTGAGTTCTCAGGGATCGAAAGCTGAAATTGTGGGTGGGATAATACAATGAATAGGGAGAAGGATACACTAAAATGTTGGGGGGCTGAAAATTTTCTGCTGCAGATCTAGAAATAATATTGGAGATTGGATCATGAGGCACAGAGAGAAAGAAGGAAGTCAGCGGTCAGCCTACCTGCTTCCCTGGCAGGAATGCCTGTGAGTTCTCAGGGAGTTCACCATTCACCTCTTAAACTGAGCTCTTTAAGAAGCCTATGCAAATTTTTTTCAAGGTCAAATGTGAATCAAAAGGGATTATGGAAAGAGGAACTATCTAAGTAGATCAAGTCATTTTCTTTAATTTTTTTTTTTCAGAACAGTATTTGATTCCTTGCTTGGCATTGTAGCTAAAGTATTCCCTTAACAAAGTCTTTTCAGAGCATAGAATAATGCTTAATCATGACTTCATACATATTCAGTTAAAGAAGTATCTAGAAACATTTTATTGTTATTGTCAAAAGTTATACAGTTAAAGAAGTATCTAGAAACATTTTATTGTTATTGTCAAAAGTTATATCCAGCTACGTACCCAGATATAGGTGAAAAACCTGATGTATTGGAATCTTCCAAGCTTAAATCTACACTTGCTTAATTCTCAAACTTAATGGGTATGTTATAAAATGTAAGAGCTCTGTAATTTCAAATTTCAATATAAAATTTCAAAATAATAATATGCTCTGACTAAAAAGGTAGTTAAAATGTTTGGTTTCATGAAACTTTACAAATTTCTCTAAGAACCTCCTGTTATTCTATAGGATAGAAATGCTTGATCTCAGAGTTTTTTATGACAGCTTTATTATATATACCTTTATTTTAAAATACTTGAAGATGGGAATTAAATATAGACATTTGAAATGCAAAATTCCACTCCATTTATGGGGATTACTTGTTATGACATTACAATATTGTCTGTCATTTCACTGCCCTAGAGGCCTGTCTTCTATTTCAGTATTTGGTCATATGCTAACTAATAAAGCTGGCTTTTTCATTTGCGGTAAGACATTTCAAGATTTTTAGTTTTTCTATCTTCTGCTTTTTCTATCTAAGACTTAGTCTTCAATAAAAGATAAGGTTCTTTCTCCATACCTTAAAATCTCACCTTTCTGGATATGGAGTGCTTTTATTGGGATTAAAGGGTATTCTTGTTGCACCCAATTAAGGATTATGCTGTTAATAAATGTAAAGACTACATTTTTTTTTGCTGTGATTCAGTTTTAAGGTCCTATAAATATTCAGAGTATCCTAAATATCACATATGAAATTCAATTGTAGAGTAAATTGTGTGTTTGTACCAAGTAGGAGGTAGAATATTTTTGTAATGTAAATATCAAAATTTTTCTTAATTAAAGTGAAGTAACAATTTAAAATTTGCTAAGACAAAATGTTCATAAAAGTGAGTAGGTAAATTATATGGTTACTATGTATGAAATACACATATATTTATCAAGCTCCACAAAATACACACACACATACAAATATATATATATATACAAATATATATATATATATATACACAAATATATATATATCCAGTTTATAAATTAATTTTGAAAACATTATTGGTACATACAGTTCAACCTATTTTCCTTTCCAGCAATGATCGGTCAACTACCAGCATGGTACTTATTCAATTGATTATTTTTCAGATTTTGGAAACTTACATAATTAAATTATACTGTATATACTTATTAGTGACAATTATTTTTAATATATTCTTGAAATATTCTGTATATTGTGAAATATATATACACTAAAATTAAACTTGTATTCTTTACTATTTATAAAGTTAATGTTGCTTATAATTTTGGCCTATCACAAAGAACTTCTCTGTGGTGATGGTTTGAATTATTAAGGCCCTTAACTATTTGAATATCTTTCCCCAGTTGAAGGAAATATTTGGGAAAAATTAGGATGTGTGCTCTTGATAGAGGAAGTATATTTCTGAGGGTGGGACTTGAGTATAAAAAAAAGCCCACACCATTCCTATTTAGTTTACTCTCTGCTTCTTGTTTGTGCTTCTAAATAAGATATAAACTCTCAGCTAGTACTTCAGTGTCATGCCTGTCTACCTGCTGTCATGCTGTCTACATGCTGTCTACCTCTATGATGCTCATGGCCTCCCACACTCTGAAATTGTAATCACCTAATTAAATCTTCTATAAGTTACTTTGGCCATAGTATCTAATTTAGCAACAGAAAAGTAGCTAATAAATCTGAGTAAAATCTTTTCAATATTTGAGCAATAATTATTATGAAAATAATTATCAATACTACTGAACATAACTAAATCATCTGATATTGAACAGTTAAGATATCCAGGACTGATCTTTCAATGTACATGACGGAACCTGACTGAACTCCAGGTTTCCATGTATCTGTGCTCCTAAATCCACACTTATAAAAGTCTGTATGTATAAAGAATTTCCTTATTTGTTGCCCTATGGACTTCAATGGTCCTTATATAAGGGTTACGTGTTATTAATTCAACTTATATTTCCAGTAATATTTCAAGCCCTCCAAATATAATAGTTATATAATTAGAATGAATTTATAATCTTCTTACATATAGAAATACATATAGATAAAAGATCACAATTTATTTTTAGCTTTTTTTTCTTTGAATTTTCGAGACAGGGTTTCTCTGTAGCTTTTGGTTCCTGTCCTGGAACTAGCTCTTGTAGATCAAGCTGGCCTTGAACTCACAGAGTGGTTGGAGTTCTCTTAAGAATGAATTATGAGAATGTGGTTTTGTGGCATAAAATATTTAATGTCTATTGTAGAAGTGCTCCAACATTTTATCAGGAATTATAAATAAATTAAGGAAGAGAGATCTGATTACCTCTGTTCAAAAGTGCACAAGTTCAGCTTTATAATAATATCCCTTTGATGGGTATTTTTTTTAGTAAACACTTAATAAAATTTAATTCTGGATGTCTGGAAAATGATTGCTTTTCTCTTAAAGTTAATTATAGGCTTGCTAATCACACTGATTATTGTAATTTCAATCTTCAATAATCATTTTTAAAAAATGGGGAAAAGATCTAAACAGAGAATTCTCAATCGAGGAATCTCAAATGGCTGAGAAACACTTGAAGAGATGTTCAACAATGTGGTGAAAATCAAAACAACTATGAGATTCCATTTTACATTTGTCAGAATGACTAAGATCAAAAGCACAATTGAAGGCTCATGCTGGAGAGGATGTGGAGCAAGGAGAACATCCCTGCCTTTATTGCTGGTAGGACTGCAAACTTCTACAACCACTTTGGAAGTCAGTGTGGTGATTTCCCATAAAACTGGGAATCAATCTACTGTGAGACTCAGCTATACCATTCCTGGGCATTTACCCAAAGGATGTTCAATCATACCTCAAGGACATTTGCTCAACTATCAACTGTGTCCATTCAGCTTTTTTGTTTTTGTTTGTTCGTTTGTTTTTGAGACAGGGTATGTCTTTGTTTCTTTGGAGCCAGTCCTGGAACAACTAGCTCTTATAGACCCGGCTGGCCTCAAACTCACAGAGACCTACCTGCTTCTGCTTCCTGAGGGCTAGGATTAAAGGCGTGAGCCACCACTGCCTGGCCAGCTTCATTTGCAATAGTTAGAAACTGGAAATGATCTACATATTCCTAAACTGAAGAATAGATAAAGAAAATGTGGTCACACATACCACCTGTGCTGATTAGAGAAAGAGTTGAGGGATTGTTCTGTAGACTGTATGGCCCTGTCTTTACAACCCTTGGCTCTGTGACATATCCTCTGCCCTTCCACCATCCATCATAGCCCCACTAGTCAGTCAGTGGATAAGAATCCTGAGGGCAGGCAGCTTCACCACTCCTGCATCCCATTGAGCCCTGTAATATGGGCTCCCACTATGCCCCACAAATCCCAACCCAACCCACCGGGCATTAGAGGCCACCAGAGGAACAGACACAGCCTGTACTGACTGGAAGAAGAAAGGAGTGACTGGTCTCATGACTGGACCACACTGGTCTCTAGATGCTAGGCTCCAGAGAATATTCCATGCCCCTTCTACACCCATTGCAGCCCCACTAGTCAGCCATCAGGTAAAACTCCCGAGGGCAGACTGCTACAACACATCTACTTCCAATTGGACCTACAAATCTACAAGTCCCACTGTGATATACATGCCCAAGGGAACTCCCCCCACTACACATCCCCTGTATCACCAGGAGTCACAGAAGCACAGGCACTGCCCATTCTGATTGGAGAAGAAGTGCATACATAGCAGTGGAATAGTAATTTTGACAACATAAAGAGCAACATGGCACCACCAGAACTTAGTGGTTCTGCAACAGCAAGACATTAATATACCAATGCAGAAGAAGCAAAGAAAGTGACCTTAAAAATAACTCTAAGCTGGGTGGTAGTGTTACATACCTTTAATCTCTGAACTCTGTGAGTTCAAGGCCAGTTTCATCTACAAGAGCTATTTCCAAGACTGGCTCCAAAGCTACAAAGAAACTGTCCCAAAAAAGAAGAAAAGCAAACAAGCAAACAAACAATAAAAATAGCTTTATAATTACCTTTAAAATATGAAGATGATAGAGGCCCTTAAAGAGGAAATGAAATATTCCCCTAAAAATGAAGGAAAGGCAATTAAAAACTTGGAAGAAATAAATAAATTCCATAAAGAAAATCAAGAAAAGAAATAAAAGACAATCAAACAAGTGAAGGAAAAAATTCAAACTTGAAAATTGAAACAGAGACAATAAAAAATAAAAACTGAGGAAATTTTGAAAATAGAAAATTTGGGTAAATGAACAGAAGCTATAGATGCAAGCATAACCAACAGAATATAAAAGATTAAAAAAGGAATCCATGGAATTTAAGATACCATAGAAAAAATAGATTAAACATCTAGGAAATCTAGGGCACCATTAAAAGACTAAATCTAAGAAAATAGGCGTGGAAGGAGAAGAATGCCAGTTCAAAGGCATAGGAAATTCACTCAACCGAATAATAAAAGAAAACTTTCCCAATTCAAAGAATGAAAGCCTATGAAGATAGGGGAAGGTTACAGAACACCAAATACTTTAGACCAAAAAAAGCCACTTTAACATAAAATAATAAAAACACTAAAGTTACAGAATAAAGAAAGAATATTAAGAGCTGCAAAAAGGCCAAATAATATACAACGGCAGACCCATCAGAATAATACCCGACTTCTCAATGGAGACTCTGAAAGCCAGAGGTCCCACACAGACATTATATAGACACTAAGAGACCATGGGTACCAGCCCAGACTACTATATCTAGCAATCACCATAGATGGTGGAAATAAGACATTCTATGACAAAACCATATTTAAACAATAATAGCCACAAATCCAGCCCTACAGAAAGTTATAGAAGGAAAACTTCAAACCCAAAATGTTGGTTGCACCCACCCACAAAATCAGAGTCAATAGATTATCCCACACTAGCAAATCCCAAAGAATAGAAGCACATAAACGTACCACCACCAACCAAAACCAAAAAAAGAAAAAAAAATTGAAAGAGTAATCATTGATCATTAACATCCCTTAATATCAGTGGACTCAATTCATCTATAAAAAGACACAAGCTACCAGAATGGTCACAAAAACTAAAGACAACCTTCTTCTGCATACAAGAATCACACCTCCATTTCAAAGACAGACCTTAACTCAGAGAAAAGGGTTAGGAAAAGTCTTTCCAATCTAATAGACCTAAGAAATAAGCTGGTGTAGTGATCCTAAAATCTCACAAAATAGATTTCAAATTAAAATTATTTAAAAGAGATGGAGAAGGACATTTCATATTCATTACAGGAAAAATGTATCATGATAAAGTCTCAATTATGAACATTTATGACCCAAATACAAGGTCACCCACATATATAAAAGAAATATCAAAAACACCAATGATAGCCTCTGCTGGAGAGGCTGTGGAGGAAGGGGTTCCCTCATCCATTGCTGGTGGGAATGCAAACTTGTGCAACCACTTTGGAAAGCAGTGTTTCA
>NC_022031.1:4552160-4552922 GCF_000317375.1 Microtus ochrogaster | reverse complement strand
CTGCTGAGAAGCCAAGGACAATGGCACTGGGTTTTGATCCTACTTCTAGCTCTGGCTTTGTGGGGGCCTAGCCAGTTTGGATGTTCACCTTCCCATTCCATTATTTTATATTTTAACACAAGGCTCATGGTTTACTGTCTTTTTTTGCAGCTACATGGTATCTTTGTGACTCTAGCTCTTTTACTCCCAGCATGCAGTTTAGTTTTCCTTCCTAGTTATATTCTGCCCTGCCAAAGTCTAAAAGAGCTGTTAACCAATGATAATAAAAATCACTCACAGCATACTGAAGGGAATCCTACATTATATCCCCTTTTATGACTAAATAAAAAAGGAAAGTTTTAGCTTTACCACAGTAAAACTATATAACAAAATGGGTATCCAGCAAATATGACAGTTACAATATTTATATGTATTTTATCTTTTGTCATAACTAAGGAAAATAATATCTATTCTTCAACTCCAAAAAATAACCCAGAAGAATATAATATTACCTAAATTAATAGGAAGTGCATTTTTAAGAACTTCTAAAACTCTAGAATTCACAGAGGCGTCTCGTTGCCTGGACAATCACCCAGAGTTCTTTGCTAACATTGGGGTATCCATCTTTAGCCTACAGGCCCATAGTATCAGGCAGATTTTTCCATGAAGCAGGAAATTTGGCAGTTTACCAGTCACTTTTTTTGACTTCAGACTTCAGAATGTCTGGCAGACTCTTTCATGAAGCAGGAATATCTCTTTTTTTTTTCTTTTCTTTTATTTATT
>NC_022031.1:4546472-4551405 GCF_000317375.1 Microtus ochrogaster | reverse complement strand
GCTCTGTAGACCAGGCTGGTCTCGAACTCACAGAGATCCACCTGCCTCTGCCTCCCGAGTGCTGGGATTAAAGGCATGTGCCACCATCGCCTGGCGAGCCTCTTCAATTCTTATCTTCCTTTTGAAGTAATTGGTATTGCCAAAAGCAGATGAGTCTCATTGTCTGGAAAGGCCCTAAGTTTGTAAAACCTTTAAATGCCATATTCTGAAAAATCTTTGAAAGATCTGAAGAATACATATTCATCTGATTTATATTTTTGTATATATAGAAACCCTAACTAGCATGACTACAAGCTTGACTACTATAGATAACTATGTATTAACCTATATTTCATAATTATACATTACATTTTTAAATGAGCTTCACAAACACAATACCTTAACCAAGGTTAGAAATTATATATATATATATAAATATACACATATATGTATATATATGTTTAGCTTAGCAGTGCATACAATGAAATGTCTCTCTGTACTTAGCTCATTCACAGTAAAATATTCAAAGAAAAAACAATTATATACATAACTCAGACTCTCTGTGTATGTCCTATCTTTATGGTGACTTACTTTTATTATATTTCTATAACTTTAATATTTATTTTATTATCGTTACTCCGTTATTGTATGACTATTTGTACTCTTTTATAACTGTCTGCTCTCTCTCTCTCATTCTCAAGCGTAAGTATATTTATATACTTACTGGGATAGATTTAGAGGTTTTTCCATCTGAATTTGTCTTTATTGCATACATATCCATAATTATTTTCTGACCAGGAGTGCTTCTTTTTTAATGCTAAGTGGGCATGGATAGGACCAACTCTGTGGCTCTGCCTTCCTGCTCCACCCAGTCCAATATGGTGGAGACATGTTCATTATCTCTGAGAGCAATGGACACTGCCCCAGCTCAAGGGTTGCAGCTGATCTATGTCACCATTAAGCTATATATAACATGCATCTCTCAGACCCCATTAAGTGCTAGGGCTTCTGAAAGAGTCAGAGCTGTTCGTACAACTAGCATAAACCAGGAAACCCTCCCTTAAAGAAGCCACAGAGCCTTCACTGCCAATGCTATGCTGAGTCAGGAAGACTTCTCTTAAAGGAGGTACTACACCCCTGCTCACTGCCAGGAAACAGCGTCTATCTGGAAAAAAATATTGCAGCTCTATCTAAGACGCTGCACTGAACTCTGTTTTTGTGTGTGTGTTCAAGAATCAGCTAGCTGTTCAGTCTATCAGATTGGATATCTTCACTAATATATATATACGCTGGAATCCTCAAAATGTAGTCTTCAATGCCAGTGAATGAATGGACTTGATAACAAAGTGAAAGCAAATGGGCCAAGAGCAAACTTTCCTTCTTCTATGCTCTTATATAGGCTTCTGTAGAAAGTATGACCCATGTTATAGGTGAATCTTCTCAATTCAAAGTTGGGTCCCAATTCAAAGATGGAGTAAAAGTGGGTCTTCCCACGTCAAAGATCCATATTAATGGTCTGTCCACTTCAAAGATTAGAATTAGATGGTGGTGCACGCCTTTAATCCCAGCACTCAGGAGGCAGAGGCAGGCAGATCTCTGTGAGTTCGAGACCAGCCTGGTCTACAGAGCTAGTTCCAGGACAGGCTCCAAAGCCACAGAGAAACCCTGTCTAGAAAAAACCAAAAAAAAAAAAAAGGTTAGAATTAGAAGTGTATCCTTGTTACGGGAGGTCCTTCCGCTCCTCCAGCCTATAGCTGCTGAGATACCAGCCCGTTGGGGCATGGATTCTCTCTCCCTTTAAAAAAGCAACTACTTCCCTTCTTGCTCTCTTACTTCCTGCTCCGCTTCCGGCAACTAGACTCCTTCCTGATTGCGCAGAGGGTTGTTGTCTGGGATGGTGATCTGTAAGTTTTTTCCCCTTTAAATAAATACCACCTTATTATTCGTAATTCCAAACTGCTATGGGATTGTTTGTGACTTACACCTTCACCTGGCACCCAACGTTTGGTTTTAGGACCTCTCCTTCCCCTGCTCGGCTGCCAGCTGCGAGTTCGGCTTGGCACGAGTCCTCCCTTCCTCAGTCGCGTCCTGTGCCTTGTGGCCTGTGCCTTGTGCGTGGAGCCAGCAGTTTAATATAAATCATGACGCAGTGGCTTTTCTTGCTGCAGTTCTTTATATTTTCCCTTTAGACACCTCAGATTGACTTCAAGTCCCCACACACCCTATCATCTGCCTCCCCATGTGGATTTAAACTCCACAGGCCCGCATAGTCTCTGCCTGCCTGGTTTGCTCTTTTCTGAGTCATTTTTAAATCTCCCTTGCAAGCACAGCTCTTAAGCGGCACGAACCAGTGCATGAGGTTGCCAGTTGCCAAAAGCTGCAACCCCTCAGGGCGACTCTGTCACATGGAGGAATACACAGCTTCTGGGTTAGTCTTCTCTACCCCTAGATTCTGGGTTTATGGTTCCTTGTACGGAATTGATTTAATTACATTTACTTTGTTGAGCAACTTGCATTTCCCAGTTTTTAACAAATACTAGGCAGACACTGAAACAGGACCCCGTTTTTGTCGCAACTTGGCAACAGTGCTACCTACTGGATAATAGGTAATATGGCAGTTTTCGTTTCCAACACGAATTTTATTGTTTTGGTTACCAATACAATGGGTTGGTTATATCATGCAAGGTTTATATGACTATGGGGATAACTTAATTTACTGGTTACTAGGTTTCAGTATTCTTTTACATATTCTATCATTTAGGAAGAATATGGCACTCCTAAGAACTATACAATCTTTACTAGAAACATGCAGGTCAGAAGATTCAGGATTCAAAAGAGACAATAATAAAAAGACTTGAAATGCTTGAAGAAATTATTGGAGCTGGTGAACAGAGTAGGAAGGCACAAGGACAGGATACAATGCCACCACGAGCTATTAGAACTGGCTTACCCAGGGTTTTAGCGGCATACTCTATACTTAATTCTGACAAAGCGTCAACTTCTAAAGGCTCAAAGGGAGTCAGAGAAGCTAGATGGACACCAATAGCAATGAATGATCTAAAAGAAATTAAGCAAGCTATTGTTAATTTTGGCTTGCACAATGCATATGTAAAGGAAATGATAAGGACTTGGGCTTCTAATGCTAGAGCTACCCCCCATGATTTTCATCAGTTAGTGTCTGCAGTTTTAGATAATGGACCTTCCTTGATGTTTGGAATTTATTTCAGAGAAGAATCCAAACATATGGAACAGCAAGGAAGAGCAAAAGGTGTCGAGGTTTCCCAAGATCAAATTCTTGGTGCAGGAGAATATGCTGATCCACAGGTCCAAGCTCTTTATGACGATGAAGTACTGTCTCTATGTCACCAAGCAGCTTTAAATGCTTGGAATAGGATACAAGACCCAGCAAAAAGGGATGAATCATATACCAGAATTAGGCAGGGACAGAGAGAACCCTTTATTGACTTTTTGCAAAGATTAATTAAGGCTCTGGACATAGGGGTAACAGACCCAGAAGCTAGACGAATACTTCTTGAATCTCTAGCTTTTGAGAATGCAAACATAGAATGCAGAAAGATAATTGGGCCTTTAAAGTCTAGATCAGCACCTATGGATGAATGCATTCAGCATATGATGAATGTTGAGACGTTTAACTATAATGATGAATCTTGGGTAGGAGAAGCAATTTCCAAAGCAATGAGGAGACATCAAACTGCCAGGTGTTTTAATTGTGGTAAATTGGGACATTTGCAAAGGGATTGCAGGCAAAGAATTTCTAGGAATAATATCTCTTCTGGGAATGACAAAAATAGGAGACCTCGGCCTTCAGGTATATGTAGGAGATGTGGTAAAGGCCAACATTGGTCCAACGAATGCAGGTCAACAACAGATTGACAAGGCAACCCGATACCATTGGGAAACTCCTTGAGGGGAATCTCGCAGGCCACCAAGCCAACAGTGGCCCAGTCACAGTGGAGAATGTGCCTCACCAAGAAAATTAAAAGCTCCAATTTCTGCTGTAAAAAGTAGTACTGGTCTAAATGATGAATTACACATGGAGGATGAGTCAAAAAACCCAGTAGGACAGAGTAAACGTATATTTTGGCAGACTTCTATTAACGATCAAAGACCAAAGCTAAAAGTTTGTATAAATGGCACTTTTATTGAAGGCTTATTAGACACAGGTGCAGATGTAAGTATCATTACTCCAGAATCTTGGCATCCAAATTGGCCTCTTCAAGAGGTAGATGTTCAGTTTCTGGGAATTGGGACCCTATCTTGTGTAAAACAAAGCACAAGATGGGTTGAATGCATAGGGCCTGGAGGTCAAAAAGGAAGACTCAGGCCATATATAGCCAATATTGCAATAAATTTATGGGGCTGTGACCTGCTACAGCAATGGAATACCCAGATTAACATTCCTGTAGTTCCAGGAACTCATAAATCTGGGAAGGATATGATGAGGTATTATGGAAAAAGGTCACCAGCCATTCAGGCTGCACAAGAACATACAGCAAATACCAAACTTTTAGAGGTACCAACAGCCCTACCTTTATAATGGCTAACTGAGAAGCCAATATGGATCAAACAGTGGCCTCTAGCTGAAGATAAATTTCAGGCATTGGAACAGCTGGTGAAAGAGCAACTAGATGCTCACCATACTGAAGAATCCTCCAGCCCTTGGAATTCTCCTGTGTTTGTTGTAAAAAAGAAATCTAATAAATAGAGAATGATGACAGATTTAAGAGCTGTCAACAAGGTAATTCAACCTGTGGGCCCACTACAATCTGGAATTCCTTTGCCTTCTCTGTTACCAAAAGGATGGCCTCTTATAGTTATTGATTTGAAAGATTGTTTTTCCACTATACCATTACAAGAAAAGGATAGAGAAAAATTTGCCTTCACAGTGCCTACTTATAATAATTCTCAGCCTAATAGGAGATATCAACGGACT
>NC_022031.1:4533298-4544004 GCF_000317375.1 Microtus ochrogaster | reverse complement strand
TTGTCTCTGTGATTTGTTGCATGTTTTAGAAATTGTTTTACTGAACTTCCTAATTACCAAGGTAACATTATTTCCCTTCTCAGATCTTCGATGGGGTTGAAGACTATATAAATGTAGTTACTTTCCACTCATGACTTGGCCAAGTTATTTATTATACAAGACCTAAGCTAGTTAGAATACGATATTTGTACTTATTTTATATAATTTTGTAGTAGGTTTAGAACTCTCTTACTTAAGCAAAAGGGGGAGGTGTTGCAGGAGATCCTTCTGCTCCTCCAGCCTATAGCTGCTGAGATCCAGCCCATTGGGGCGTGGTCTCTCTCCCTTTAAAAAAGCGGCTACTTCCCTTCTCACTCTCTTACTTCCTGCTCTGGTTCTGGCGACTCGACTCCTTCCTGATTGCGCAGAGAGCTGTTGTTTGGGATGGTGATCTGTAAGTTTTTTCCCCTTAAATAAATACCACCTTATTAATCACAATTCCAAACTGCTGTGGGATTGTTTGTGACTTAAGCCTTTATATCCTCCCACTTCAAATAAAGAAGTAAAACTCTCTCAAAGGTGTGCTCTTCCTATTTTGGGGGGTTTACAGTTAACCTAGATGTAGTTAACTGTCAACCAAGAATAGACATCACATGTAGTGATATGGGAGTCCCCTCTGTGTGTTGCTTGTATTGGCTAATGAATAAAGAAACTGCCTTGGGCCAGCTGGACTGGGACTGAACGAACACGTGATGAAACCAGATTCTCTGAATGTGGCTGACAATGAGGGCTGACTGAGAAGCCAATAATAATGGCACCGGGTTTTAATTCTACTGCATGTACTGGCTTTTTGGGAGCCTAGTCTGTTTGGATGCACACCTTCCTAGACCTGGATAGACGGGGAAGGGCCTTGGACTTCCTACAGGGCAGGGCACCCTGACTTCTTTTAGGACTGGAGAGGGAGGAAGAGGGGGGTTGGGGGGGAGTGGGAGGGAAATGGGAGGATGAGAGGAGGTGGAAATTTTTAATAAATAAATAAAGAAAGAAAAAAGTAGATGGAAGAACAAAAAAAAAAAAAAAAAAAAAGAAAGGAAGAAACTGCCTTGGCCTGATAGGGCAGAACTTAAGTAGGTGGAGATGATAGAACTAAATTCTGGGAGGAAAAAAAAGCAGAGTGAGAGAGACACCATGAATCCTTGGCAGCGGGTAGATGTGCTGAAACCTTTCTGGTAGGCCACGACTTTGTGGTGATATACAGATTGATAGAAATGGGTTAAATAAAGATGTAAGAGTTATCCAATAAGATGCTAGAGATAATAGGCCGAATAGTGTCTTAGTTAATATAGTTTCTGTGTGGTTATTTTGGGGCTAAGCTAGCTGGGCAGCCAGATCAAACAGCAAGCCCTCTTTCAACAATGTAGATATGCTTTAATTTATTCCAAGTTTATTCTAAGAATTGTATAAAAAAATAATTAGTTTTTTTCTGAACTCTGAAAAGGGCATCATTTCTAGGCACAATCAGGCATCAACTCTTTTTATGTTCATTTATTTTAAAACTCTGTTTAAGATTCTGGGGTGGGGGCTCAGCAGTTGAGAAAGCTTGTTGCTTTTTCAGAGGTCTGGAGATTGGTTTCCAGCACCCACGTGATGGGCTCCATGAACACACACAAACACACACACCACTGCCACTTATGCCACTGTACTTAGACATTTAATAGGTACTTTTTCTATGTTCTTCAAACAAATTGAAGGAAATGTTTTCCCATTTTATTAAAAATAGATTATTATCTCATATAATACATTCTAATTATAATTTCTCCTCCCTCCTCGCCCCCAAGTATTTCCTATCTCCTCTCCCATCTGGAACCACTCCATTCTTGTTTTCATTGGAAAACAATAGGCTTCCAAGACTGAACAACCAAAGATAAAAAGTAAGATATAATAAGATAAAATAAAAATCATCACTTGGACATTGGACAAAATAAAACAACAGAAGGAAAAGAACCCCAAAGGAAGGCACAAAACTCAGAGACCTGCACATTCACACACTCAGGTGTCCCATTAAAATACTAAACTGAAAAGTATGTTAAAATATTAAACTGAGAGTAATAAGTGGGACCTCCTAAAGCTGAGAAGCTTCTGTAAAGCAAAGGACATGGTCAACAAAACAAAATGACAGGCCGGGCAGTGGTGATGCACGCCTTTAATCCCAGCACTTGGGAGGCAGAGGCAGGTGGATCTCTGTGAGTTCGAGACCAGCCTGGTCTACAAGAGCTAGTGCTCCAAAACCACAGAGAAACCCTGTCTCGAAAAAAAAAAAAAAAACAAACAAACCAAAAAACAAAAAAAACAAAATGGGAGCCTGCAATGGTAAAAGATCTTCATCAACCCCAAATTGGACAGAGTACTGATCTCCCAGATATATTTAAAAATATCCTCTACATCAAAAGAACAATAATTCAATAAAAAAACAAAGTTACTCAACATCAAAAGAACAAATAATCCAATAAAAAACAGAGGACAGTCCTAAAAAGAAAACTCTCAACAGACAAATCTCAAATGGCTGAAAGACACTTAAGGAAATGCTCAACATCCCCAGCCATCAGAAATATGCAAGTCAAAACAACTTTGAGATTCCATCATACACCTGTAAAAATGGCCAAAATCAAAAACACTGATGACAGATTATAGTAGAGAGGATGTAGGGTATGGGGAATACTCCTTCATTACTGGTGGGAGTGAAAACTTCATAGTTGCTTTGGAAATAAGTATGGTAATTTCTCAGAAAATTAGGAAACAATCTATCCTAAGACCCAGATACAAAACTTTTGGATATATACTCAAAGGATGCTCAAGAATACTTGCTGAACTATGCTCATAGAAGCATTATTTGCAATATACAGAACCTGGAAACAACCTAGATGCCCCTCAACCAAAGAACGGATAAAGAAAATGTGGTAATTTACACAATGGAATACAACAGAGTGATTAAAAAATGACATCTTAAAATTTGCGGGCAAATGAATGGATCTAGAAAAAAACATATTGAGTGAGGTAATTCAGACCCAGAAAGACAAACATAATATGTACGCACTCATAAGTGGCTTTTAGACATAAAGCAAAGAAAAATCAGACTACAGTCCGCAATCCCAGAGAACCTAGACAACAGAGAGTGACCTAAGAGAGACGCATAAATCTATATAGGAAGGAAAAAAGACAAGATCTCCTGAGTAAACTGGGAGCGTGGAAGTCATGGGAGATAGTAGAAGTGGAGAGGGGAAGGAGGGAGGGATGCAAAGAAAAATGTTTACCCCAAGAAAAGCAATAAAAATATTAAATTGAAACATGTAATATTTACACAGAGGACTTGATGCAGACCCATGTAAGCCCCATGCTTGCTGCTTCAGTTTTTATGAGTTCATATGAGTCTTTCTTAATTGTTTCATAGTCCCTTGTTTTCATGGTGTCCTTCATTCCTCTGGCTCTTACACTTTTTCTTCCTTCTCTTCCCTGGGGTTTTTTGAGCTCTGAGGGGTGAGATTTGATGGAGACATCCCATTTTGGACCTTTGTGTTCCAAAGTCTCTCTGTGTAATGTGTTCTTGTGGGTCTCCCATCCACTGCAGGAGGAATCTCCTCAGGTAATGGTTGAATATAGTACTGATGTATAGATGAAGGGGTTCTTAAGTGAAAGCATCAACTTAGCTTTGAAATGATAGTAATGATTGTGACATATCAGGTTGAGTACAACTGACTTTTAAAATGACTGAGGCAGTGCACTTATTTTTATACTTTGGAGTTCTTCTGTGCCTGCTTTTTCTCCTTTTTGTTTTTCTTTATTATTTTGTCTTTTTTTTCCCTTGTCTTTCTTTCTTACTTTCTTTGTTTTTTTTTTTTTTTAAAAAAACAATTGAACTGGTGTAAACAGAGAGTAAATCAATCCTGTAATCTCCAAAAATGCTCCCTGGGCTTTTCATCTAACACCATCTGGCCACCAAGACAGGATTCTATTTATTACATACCAAAGACCAGATCTTGCTGATGCATAAACAGTAATTAAACCCACAAGCTAACCATGCATGCCAGATCTGTGAGAACTATCTTTTGAGTATCTTAGAGTTTCCATGCCAATGAACTTATTGAAAATTGGTTAGTGATTAAAGATTAATGATTTATGTCTGCAAGTGAGGTTCATTTGCTGCTTACTGACAGCTTCTTTGTGATTTTCTAGAACCTATAGTCACAGAGATAATTATTCTTAAGACAATATCTTAGTTAATTTTTAACGAGAGCTTGAGATATCAACATATATCACCACACATATTTTAACACTTATTTCTTGCATAACAGCCTCTTTTCCTATGCTGTCTTCATAACTATGCTTACTTTTTAGGTGTGAATCATAACTCGTACATTTTTCATATTGGAACAAACAGTCATTTAGGATTCCTTTTTTTATTTTCAACTTTGCTTCTGTAATTCTTATCTGTTCTGGCTTGTCACAGTCTCTGCTTAAAGCAATAGGACATGATGGATGAGAAAGAAAAACACTGGAGGCACTTACAAAGAAGCCTGGTGCTACCATTGGTTAATCGGCATTTTGCTGTTTAAGGTGTTCAGATTTTTCACAATTTGTTGATTTCCATGAGAGAGCAGATGCTGGAGAGAATTAGTTAATTAACTGTAAAACAAACTAGTAGCTGAAGCTTTTGTTACATACATACATAGTATATTTTTTCTTTTTTAATCTGAGTACAGTTTTCCCTCCTTCTGTTCCTCCCAGTTGGTGCTTACCTCCTCTCCCATCAGCATCTTATCTTTCTGTCTCTCATGAGAAACTGGCTTATGAGATAACAACAAGATGTACCAAATTAAAATGCATCTTTCTACCTCCTCTTCTGAAGTGTTTCCTGATCTCTAAGAGGAGGGATTTGACGATGATATCCCATTTAGACCTGTGTTTTCCAAAGTTTCTTTGTGTAATTTCTAGTTAATTGCACTAGCATCTTATACAGTCCCCCAAATGCTCCTCAAATAATCTTCAAATCTAGCTGTATCACCCCTCATTCCCTCCCTCAGGCCCATTTCCCATCCTCTTCCTACCTGATCCTTCTATTCTTGCCTCTCGCATATGCCATGATAGTCTCCCCCATAAAATTGATTCTATTTCCTCTTCCCAGGGAGAGTACTCTGTCCCCCGAGTTCTTTCCTTTATGTCTAACTTCTCCAGGTCAATGGACTTTAGCTTAGTTATTATTTATTTAATGACTAATATCAATTTTAATGGTTAATAATAGATATATGTAAATACAAATCATATTCATCTTTTTGGGTCTCAGTTATCTTGAGGGAGACCTAGCAGGGATCCAATCAGGAAAGTGAACCCATGAAGAGTCTAATGCTAGGTGTTTTATTGTCAGCATATTTAAAACAGTGGAATTTGGGGAAAGTTTTCGATGCAACAATAATTCTAATTCCAGGTGCACGCATGCTTAAAAATGTGTTACATAAAACTCTTTTACAAAGTACAACTGGCCATAAGTGTGGGTTCTATAGCAAAAAAATCTAGAATCTGATATGACCTCTGACCCAGATAGCATAGAGGTAAGCAGGTCATAAAGTACATGTAGTGTCTACCCTAAAGATAGGTAATGACATGAAGTTAAAAGTCTGGAATAAGCATTTAGTGAGATTTGATTAAGATCTGCCTCTATAGCAGCAGTTCCCAACTTTCCTAATGCTGAGACCCTTTAGCATTTAGTTCCTCATGTCATGGTGACCACAATCATAAAATTATGTTGTTTCTCCTTTATAACTGTAATTTGGTTACTGTTATGAATCATAGTGAAAATATTTTTGGAGACAGATGTTGAGAACTGCTGCCCATTAAGAAAAGGTGGGTAAAGTCTGCCAACAGAGACAGGAAACAATTCTCTAGGTCACACTACTATTCTGGTGGGAAATCAGAAATTTTATCTCTTTCATGGAGAAGAGGTTTCTGTGTGTTTAATATTCCTGGTTTCCCTAGTGATCTGCGGGCATAAGGACCTTTGTGCACCCATCATTTCCTCATACAGGATAATATTTTTTCTAGGTCTGTACATTTTCCTGCAAAATTCACAATGCCAATTTTTTGTTATTGTTATAGCTTAGTAAAACTTCATTGTGTAAATGTACCACATTTTCATTATCCTCTTGCTGTTGAGGGACATCTAATTTGTTTTTACTTTCTGACTATCATGAGTAGAGAAACAATGAACATGGTTGAATAAGTATCTCTGTGGTAAAATGAAGCATCCTTTGTGTCTATGCCCGATGTTGTAATATAAGTGGCAGGGCGGCGTCCCTGGCACCCCGGCCGCATACATGGCTAGCTTATGCCCTGAAATAAGTACACGGAAACTGTATTCATTTAAACACTGCTTGGCCCATTTCTATCTAGCCTCTTCTAGACTAATTCTCACATATTAATTTAGCCCATTTCTAATCATCTGCATAGCACCACTAGGTGCGCTTACCGGGAAGATTCTAGCCTACGTCCATCCTGGGTTGGAGCTTCATTGCGTGTGCCTCAGAGAGCAGAGCTATCACGTCTACCCGGCAGAGGGGAGCATGACATCTCTGAGCTCACTTCCTCTTCCTCCCAGCATTCTGTTCTGTTTACTCCTCCCACCTATGTTTTAACTTATCAGGGCCAAGCAGTTTCTTTATTGCTTAACCAATGAAATCAACAGATTGATTTCACTCCCACATCACTTCCCCTTTTTCTGTTTAAACAAAAAAAGGAAGGCTTTAACTTTAACATAGCAAAATTACATATAACAAAACAGTTATCAAGTAAAAATTACAATATTTACATCTATTTTATCTTTTATCATAACTAAGGAAAACTATAACTATAACTAACTATTCTTCAACTCCATCAAAGACTCCAGAAAGATACAATATTACCTAAGCAAACAAGAAATAAGCAACTTCCAAACTCTAGAAATGACAGAGACATCTTGCTGCCTGGATAGTCACCCAAAGTTTCTCTGTACCATTGGGGAATCCATCTTCCGCCTTCAGGCCCATGGTATCCAGCAGACATTTCCATGAAGCAGGAAAATTCAAAGTCAGTTCAGTCACTATCTGTTATGTCCTGCAGAATGTCTTGCAGACTCCTTTATGAATCAGGAACCCCGAAAGATCATCTCACCTTTAGGCAAGTTCAGTAGTCTTCTCTCTGCAGGTTCTCTGTTTCCAGTTTATGCAATAGTCCAGGCAAGAGCAGTTTCTTGCCCAAATGGCTATCAAACTTCATAAGGATCCTCTTCGATGCCCATATTCTTCCTGAAGTAGATTGGTGCTGCCAGGAGCAGAGTATCTCATTGTCATGAAAAGCCCTAAGTTATTAAAATATTTAAAATGCCATATTCTATAATCTTTGAAAGATATGAAGAATGCCTATCTAAAATATATCTATGTACATCTAGAAAATCTTAACTAACATGACTACAAAATGACTATTATGATTATCTATTAACAACCTATATACATTACATTTTTAAATGAACTACACAATCACAATACCTTAATAAAGATCAGAAATACATATACATATAACAAAAGTGACTTTAAATCTCTATCAATAAAGCAAAATCTATACTAATGCAAATTATTCATATCTATATCATATCTCCCTTTAAATGTTAAAGAACGTTTATAAACCATATTTGTGAACATGGGCGCAGGTTTTTCTCTCCTAACTGCTTCCTCCTGAATGGGGGCGTTGTTAATTAGGTCTTTCATGGTATAACCTGTGTACTAGTTTCATCTAAGTTGGCAGTTGAGCAAAGCAATTTTCTGAAGATGTTCACAGCAACCCTTCAGGAGGACGTGGTCCATCATACCATATCGGAATAGAAGAAATGAACAGGGTCTCATCCTCTGTGAAAACAAAATAAGAAACTCCTTTCCAAAGCATCATGTCCTTAGATCCAAATTTCAAAGTCAAGGCATTTTCAAAATATCTATGTTGGATTAGTTCAGCAGCATTTATAAACAAATATCTTTTAGCAGCTGTTGCTCCTTTTTCAGCATTCAAACAGTTCAAAGAGAGCATATTAGCATACAGTATCAAAATTCTCTTTGTATTTTCCATCTTTGTGCATTTTAGTTTAACCTCTATTTTGTTTATTTTTATTTTTTGTTTTTTCAGACAGGTTCTCTATATCTTTGACCTGGAATAACTCTGTAGACCAGGCTGTCCTTGAACTCTCAGAGATCTGCCTGTCTCTGCCTCACAGGCATTGGGATTAAAGGTGTATGCTACTACACCTTGAACTCACAGAGATCTGTTTGCCTCTGCCTTCTAGGCACTGCGATTAAAGGTGTGTGCTACCACACCTTGAAGTCACAGAGGTCAATCTCCCTCTGCTTCCCAAGTGTTGGGATTAAAGGTGTGTACTACCACACCCAACTACCCTCTTTCTTCCTTTTTTTATTTTTAAGAACTTTTAACTTTTAGCTTGCACATATTTTGAACACACTGTAAATCATTTAAAATTTTTTTTTGTCTTTGAATCTCTTTTTACTGTATATCTCTCTCTTTTTCTGACCACATGAGTAATTTACCAAGTAATATTAGAATATCAGTAGGACTAAAGCCATGGCTTTGACGGCTGGATCCAGCCCATTCCTTAGCTTTCCAGCCTCATGGCTGAGGTACTGCTGTAGCCACGTTTATTGCCACAAGTCTCTGGCGTTTCAAGGTCCCTGCCAGCACAACATTATGTCCACAGACAACACACAAGTCCTCTCTCTGTAGTTGGCCCTCCTGCCTCAAACAGTCAAGAGATTGCCCTGGCAGGACGGCACAGAAATCTGGTATTTCAAAACAACACAGGTTTTTTCCTGCTACTGCTGAAAAACAAACAATCATTCAGTCAGGTTTTATCAACACCATTTAAATGTTTCATAGCAGGACCTCTTAAGAGCTGCAGGGTTTTGCAGCTGAAGCTGAGTCAGGAAGCCTCTCTTATATGAGAGCGCTTGCTTGCTTCTAGCTCACATGGCATCTCTGAGCTCACTTCCTCTTGCTTCTAGCAAGCAGAGCAGACCAGAGAAATTGCTGCTACCAAAAAAATGTGCTTTGCTCTATTCTTTCCTAAGCTTTCTCAGGCTTTCAGTGGATTCAGTTGTTCACACGTCTGGGCGCCATTCTGTTGTAATTGGAGCGGTGGGGCTGAGTCCCCAGGACCCCGCCGCCTGCTAGCTTATGCCTCGAAATAACAACATACAAATTGTATTCTTTTAAACACTGCTTGGCCCATTAGCTCTAGCCCTTACTGGTTAATTCTCGCACGTGGACTAGCCCATTTCTTATAATGTATAGCACCAAGGTGTGCTTACCGGGAAGATTCTAGCCTACATCCATCCTGGGTTGGAGCTTCATCGTGTGTGCCTCAGAGAGCAGAGCTATTACGTCTACCGGGAGAGGGGAGCATGGCGTCTCTGAGCTCACTTCCTCTTCCTCTCAGCATTCTGTTCTGTTTACTCCTCCCACCTATGTTTTAACTTATTAGGGCCAAGCAGTTTCTTTATTGCTTAACCAATGAAATCAACAGATTGATATATGACACTCCCACAACAGCCCGAGAGTGGTATAACTGATCTTGAGATAGATGGATTCCAGTTCTTTACAGGAACCGTCATGTTGATTTCCAATGTGGTTGTGCAAGGTACAAGTTTGCACTCTCACCAGCAACGAAGGAATATTCCCCTTGCTCCACATCCTGGCCAGCATGAACTTCTATTATTGATTTTAGCAGCAGGGTTTACAAGACTGTGCTCCAGATTATAGTATAGGTGTTTCTTTTGTGGTATGTTGGTAAGACTCTCTCTATGCCTTTCTAAAGGTCTTGAAACTATCTACGTGCAGCAGGTTGGCCTCAAACTCTCTGCCTCATTCACATATTTGTTGTAATTTAAGGTGTGTACCACCACACACAGCCCAAGATGGTATCATTCTCTCTCTTTTTTCTCTCTTTTTGAGTGCTAAATTCCTAGAACTATTGAAACCACTCAATTCACTCAGATCAAACACAAATATAATTATCTTTGCAAACACAGTAAAATGTAAATGAAAATATGGCTGACCCCTTTATAACCTTAATGGGTCTAAAAATAAAGAACTGAAGTAATTTATAAAGCTGTAAAAATTAATTCTGCTATTAAAATAAACTCCACAGTTCATTTCATTATTATTGTAGTAACCGAACTATGAATTTCTGAGTCAGCACTGGGATCCTTCAGTGATGAATGTTGACTGCAGCCCACAGCACAGGATTACAAGTCTACCTGGTCAGTAATGACCATCTCCCCATATTAATTGCATTGTCCTTAGGGACTTTGTCCTTAGGGACTTTTTTTCTTCCCGTTCAAGGGAATATTTTTAAAATATGAGGTCCTTTAGTTTGAAGAGCTAACATTGGCAGGCACATAATAAGCCAAATTTACCTTTTATTTACTTCTTGAGATTCATATACTGACTTTTATTTTATTCGGCAAATTGTTCATAAAACTTACAGAAGCCCAATAGAACATCCCCATTGTCTCAGTGTGTGGGTGTACCCCTCGCGGTCCTGAGTTCCTTGCTCGTGTTCCCCCTCCTTCTGCTCCTGATTTGGACCTTGAGATTTCTGTCCGGTGCTCCAATGTGGGTCTCTGTCTCCTTTCATCGCCTGA
>NC_022031.1:4514447-4533013 GCF_000317375.1 Microtus ochrogaster | reverse complement strand
ATAGCGGACAATGAGGACTACTGAGAACTCAAGAACAATGGCAATGGGTTTTTGATCCTACTGCACATACTGGCTTTGGGGGAGCCTAGGCAGTTTTGACTTGCTCCTGTAAGAATTTCCTCAATATTTTTCACAGTGAGGGCTTATTTGGCAAATGAATTTAAAATGACATTTTCTATGCCTATAATGATTTTTCCTGTGTACCTCGTATTTTCCCAATAATATAATTATCTAGTTTTAGCCTGGCATCTAGCTTGTATATTTTTTGTATTGCTTTTATTCTACCATGGCATAACATGAAGTCCTAATGCATCCTTCACAGTCCACCAGATGACTCACACACTGGACATTTATCTCATCAAGAGTTAATTCTGAGTTCCTTGCTCATGCTCTCTCTCCTTCTGCTCCTGATTTGGACCTTGAGATTTCTGTCCGGTGCTCCAATGTGGGACTCTGTCTCTGTCTCCTTTCATCGCCTGATGAAGGTTAATATTCAGGACGATGCCTATATGTTTTTCTTTGGGTTATCCTTATTTAGCTTCTCTAGGATCACTAATTATAGGCTCAATGTCCTTTGTCCCACAGAGCAGGGAACCCTGATTGCTCTTTGGGCTGACGAGGGAGGGTGACTTGATTGGGGGAGGGGGAGGGAAATGGGAGGCGGTGGCGGGGAAGAGACAGAAATCTTTAATAAATAAATAAATAAAAAGAGTTAATTCTGTGCTAAATATATGCAGCATGGTTTCTCAGGTGTAAGCTTGAATTGTCTTCCCAATTATTCATTGTCTCTCTTTGGACTACATACTAATTTCTGTATCATCTACAAAAGAAAAGGCACTAAGTACATGGCAGGAGAGTAATGTAAAATAGGCCAATCTTTCTACAGATGTTTTAAATAGAAATACACATTAATACATATAACCAGGCAGTTATAATTTCATGCATTTAGAACATAGACAATTTAAATTAAGTTCATGTTCCTCTAATTTATATTATATATAAATTAGATATATTAGCAAAGAATAGATATTACTAAATGATGCTGAGTACAACAAAAAAAGTTTATTTTAAGGATTGAGGTATACCATTTGTATTGATATTTCATCTCTTTGGTAGAGTAGCAAATAGTAACAGATATTAGGGTTGGTACATTTATGAATGGACCAAGTAAATTCATGCGCAGAGACTTACTCTTACTTATGAATGGCCAGTCTTAGCATTGCTTATTTCTAGCCAGCTTTTCTTAACTTAAATTATCCCATCTATCTTTTGCCTCTGGGCTTTCATGTTTCTCTGCTTCTTATGTTTTCTTTACTTCTCTTTCCATGGCTTTCTGTGTAGCTGGGTGACTGGACTATGATGTTCTCCTCTCCTCATTCTCTTCCTCCTTCTCCTCCCAGGTTTCTCCTACCATATATTCTCCCTGCACGCCTATCCTTTTCTGACAATCTATTCTCCAATCAGCTCTTTATTAGACCAATCAGGTGTTTTAGACAGGAAAAGTAACAGAGCTTCACCTAGTTAAACAAATGCAACATAAAAGAACCCACACACCTTTGCATTATTGAAACAAATGTTCTAAGCATAAACAAATGCAACACATCTTAAAACAATATTCTACAACATTTATCTAAATCTTTATCATTGTACAATGCCAAACACTAAAAATATCACATGTGTATGTACCAGAGTGCCAACTTAAGCAGCATGCTACTGCTCTTTTCCTAATAAAATGTGGTAAAGCTAAAACACACAGGGCTCCATGTCAGAGGATGGTCCAGGAAAGACAGCTGTGAACTTTTGAATGTATCTCTCCCCTCCTTCATCTATCTCAGTCTTGTCTGAAATTAATTATTTCCTTCTGAAGAGTAATTAACATGCAAAAAAAAAAAAGAAAACTTTATCAGTTTACAGTTGAGAATTCCTGCCAACCACTGCTCTGGCCGGGAAAGTGAGGATAACAATGTAAATTTGACAGCATGTTGTCTTTCAATTTTGTGAGTCATGAACTTCATTCCCAGGATAGTCATTCTAGATACTTAAATTCATTAGATAAACAAAACAAATAAAAAAACTCCAATTGATAGACATTGGAAACCTTTCTTACTCTCCTAATAAAATCTCCCAAGGTTACTCAAGAAATCTGTGAAGTTCCATAGATTAGTCATAGAAGGAAAAGATGATTAGCTACATTACATTATTCTGAGGCAGGTCATAGAAGAGAACAAAAAATTTACTATAATGTAATAAAATTCTAGTTAATAGCAATATAGCACTGTTCAGAGTTTTGGCATTTCAAAGTTTCTGGTAATGTAAGATAATACAGTGTGACACTGAGGTGACTGTTTTCCCAAATTCAAATCTTATCTGAGTTTTTAAAAGGCTTATTACAAACATATGTCCTAGTATAATGTAAATCAACTGACAATGGAAGGAGATTAAGAAAACAAGAGAAGAGAGAGGTAACTGAGAAAAGAGGGAATGAAGAACAAATGGGGAGAGGGAGAGAGAAAGTCAGAAACCAAGAAACCATTAGCTGGCAAGAAAAGCAGAAATAACTAAAGTTTTTTTTTTTTTTTTCATTATTAAGAAGAAAATCACTAGTAGGCTGGCCTTTGCCATCAAATATTTCCCATAGACTTTATTCTGTTCATATATGTGTGTTAAGGTTTTTTGTTGGTTTGGTTTTTGGTAACCATGTGTTAGAAAATCTCAAAAGCGTACCTCCCTGCTTTCTGCCTATGAACAAGCATACTCATTGCCAAAGAGTACAGTGCTGTTTTGAGATGGTTTCCCTCTCTAGGCGATTTGTACTCATAGCCTGCAATTGTTAATTATCTGGATATTTTAGGGATTATTTCAGCAAATTAAGCATGAATGCTCTAGATAATTGTTTCAATTATCCACATTACTTTTGTTTCTGTACATGCACCGTGTTGATTTGATTTTACTGGGTATCCTAAGTACCACTTTCATTATGCAAACCTTTGGAAGCACTTGGAATTTTTACATATGCTGAGTTATTTCCAAATCACAAAAAAAGCAGTAGTCAATTTAATCGGTGCTCACCCCCCCCCCGTGGGGTGTGTGTGTGTGTGTGTGTGTGTGTGTGTGTGTGTTTGGGTATTGGAGACTGCTGAAATTCAAGTTCAGGGAAACAACTGCTTAATTAATTTAATTTCTGCCTTCATTCTTTACTGTAGAAGAGAATTGCAACGCAAGTGAACTGAGGAGGGCCTTTCTTTGCTATGAATGCTGTGACAGGATTCTTCTGCTTGCTATGCTGTGAGGAAGAATAGAGCTCTATTACTAAACTCCTCAAGCTCAAGGAAACAGGGCAGGGCAGCAAAGGTTGACTTTTATGGACCTTCTGAAGTTTGAGGGTCATTGCAGACCAACGCTGGACTTGTTCTCACTGGTAAACTGAACACAAGAAGAGCACGGGCAGAAGCATCAGGATGGTGAGAAAGAAAGCCCGGGATCTTTCTTGTTCACCCTGATTTTGGGTGCAAGGTGTGTCGTTCTGGGAATCCCATGTGCAATGGTGTCTGGGTCATGTGAAGAAATTCTGGGGTGATTTCCAAAAGCCTGCCAAAGGAATGACTGTCTTCTATTATGCATGTTGCTATCAGTAGCGTTTAGAAAGGAAAGATGATAAGAGAAACAAAGAGTCCACAGTAAACACTAGGCCAGGTCTGTAGCAACCCAAGTCAGAGGATACTGTAAATAAGTATGGCATTTCTTTCCCTTTCTTCAGCTTATTTTCTCTGTTTCCTATTCAGCATTTGGGTAGTCAGAGGGGTTTTTAAGAAAGAAAGGGAAAGCCAAAGGTATCCTCTCCGTTATCCTGCTCAAAACGGATCCTGAGGTAAGGACTCTGTCCTTCAGATAGATAACCTTTAGAGCACCTATCCCCTAGTGTTCTCTTCCTGAGGTAAGGACTCTGTCCTTCAGATAACCTTTAGAGCACCTATCCCCTAGTGTTCTCTTCCTACCTTCAACTTTCATTTTGTTTCTCAAAACAAAGTACTGGAGATACAGAATGTTGATTCTAACCTCGAGATTTACCTTTAAAGGAAAGCTAGAGTTTACTTTGTTATACAGAAGTGAGTGGAGCTGTTATTGAACCTGGAGGCCTTTTTTTATTGTCAGAAAATGAGTGGAAAATCATAGGGCTTGTGCAAAATTTCATCTAAGAGGAGGAAAACAGTCTGCTCTCACAAAATGGGCTTGACTGGGGCCCAGAGAACACAGAAAATTCTAAATCCGATCTTGCTCATCGAACATGTGAACTACTTAACTACCTTCCATGTAGCAAACCCTTCTTGAATTTTATTATATGCAGTTGGTTTTATTCTGCATTCCAGCATTCTACAGAAATTCTATGCATAATTTTGATCTTGTGATACAATTGCTTATGTTGTATATTGTCGTTATATTGTATAGTGTGTTCATTATGCTGTTTCAAAAGACTGAACTCGATCTTTAAAGTCTTATAAACCTCAGTTTGCTATTATTCTGTTTCACTTGCTCTATATTCTTATTATACAATTGCTTATTCAAATCTGGGGATTTTTTTCTGTGAGGTAGTCATTATGAAAATGTGTTCTTTTTTGCTTTCTTGCAACACAGCATTGCTAGTCTTTTCATTCAAAGCTGCCAACACAAATCTCTGCCCTTTAGCCAAAGAAATCTCATGGGCTTTAGACACTTTCTTTTGATTTTCTTTCTTCCTCATCTGTCATTGTTCACAGAGTCATTTCAAGTATTTAGGATATTTTAGTATCCTTAAAGTAAAATAATACTTGCATACACCAGATCTTGTTTCTTATTAATATCCACTGTCTAATGTATTGTGATTCTGTAATTCAGAAATGTGAATGTGAGCCAGTACCCAGGGGTGCTGCGGAGTGAGCTCTGCAAGGGTGGCCTTACCTTCACCACACAATGAAACTTTCAGTTGTGTTCTCTTTCAGGTCATTGAAACTGATGCCTTTAAATAAAGAAACCCATGAAGACAAGGGTCGTGGCAACAGTTCCCATGGAGGAGACCCTGCTCATATTGCTGCACCACTTTCTTTGCCCTTATATTAAACTAAAATATTTAGTGATTAACTATTAATCACTAAAAATTTTTACAATGTTGCTCAACATCATGTTTTAGGTAGCATTGTAAGAATGCATCATCACCCACACCTCTTTCTATATATATATATTTCTATTTTGAAGTGATGGAAATGTTGATAGTTAGCTATAATGTGAAGTCCTAAGGACTTTGGATAATTGGATGAAGAAAAGCAAGCAGTCTACTATTGTGACAGGGCATCATATAAACAAGAATTTTCATGAAAACAAGAGTTTTCATGATAAGAGTTTTCATGACTCAGGAATAAACTGGTTAGATTTGAGAGAAGAAAAACTATAATAATTGTGAACAATAAGATCATATTATTACAATAGCATACCAGGAGTTTTCATGCTAGCAGTTAGACTTATACTGTTCATATAGTTCATTAGTTACTTTTGTAGGGATTGGTATCAGACTCATTGTTTCAAAACTCATTATCTATTTTTTTATATTTATTTATTTATTACGTATACAATATTCTGTCTGTGTGTATGCCTTCAGGCCAGAAAAGGGCACCAGACTCCATTACAGATGGCTGTGAGCCACCATGTGGTTGCTGGGAATTGAACTCAGGACCTCCGGAAGAGCAGGCAATGCTCTCAACCTCTGAGCCATCTCTCCAGCCCCAAAACTCATTATCTAGTAAAGGTAAAATATCAACTATTTTTTCTTCCCATTTCTTTATAAATTGAATTTCAGGGAAGAATATGACAACATAATGATAAGGCAGAGTTATAATCTATACAGGAGTGGCAGTGAATAGACGCACACAGAATAATAGAGTTAAAAAGAACCAGTTGTTTATTCTCACTGAAAAAAAATGGATTCAAGTAATAGTTCTTACTGGAAGACACACTATCTCCTAACAGAAGCAGAGAACTAAAAATGGACAAACCGGAAGGGTGTCACTGAGATCTTTTACTTACGCTTACATCATGTAACAATTGAATATTATGAAACAGTGGGCAATGCACAGTGAAGATTGGATGGGCTTTGGTCACAGAGTGATTTTTTTGTTGGCAAAATTCTATCTACCCTGTGTTTGTAGGTGAGTTTTCACTTGTGAGAGAAAACCAAATAACATGATAGTGCAAAGGACATTGACCAAGTCTAGCTGGAAATATATTCTCACCTAAATAATGGCTTTATAAAAGCTGATTGAAAATGAGAAATGTCAGATGCTAAGCATCATTTTATAATAAGTTATGAACATAAAAGTAAACAAATGAAGTTTGTGACTTTGAGGTTATGCTTTGAATAAGCCAACTGCCAAAAGCTTTGTTAGGCTAAAGGAAAGTGTAAATATGACTTAGAATGGAGGGAATTCAATGTTTAATGTAAAGATTGCCAACCAGCAGTTTGATAATAAATTCAACAGCATATTTATAATTTTGAATATAATTTCTATAGGTATAAATAAAACTAGGACCATCTTAATGAAATACAATTAAAAACTAAGTCACACTTAATGAAATACAATAAAAATTAAGTGTGATTGGTGCCTGAGGAGGCAAAATCTGAGCATTGAGTTTCTTGGAATTGGAGTTCTAGATGGTTGTGTGTTTCCAGGTGGTTGCTGGGAATTAACCTGGGTTCCCCAGAAGAAAAAACAATGTATTTATTTGTTTCTGAGCTATCTACCAATCGGTAATTTTTATATTTTGTAACCTAGTGATTTTTTTATATTAAAAGTCTTTGTAGTAAGAAATGACTTTAAAGTTGTACTTGATTTGAATTAAAAACAGAAAATTATCAACTTTGATATGAGTTGAATTTACTTGGGATGCAAAACAAATAAATTTGCTATATGTTGTAATTACAAACCTTGCTTCAGTACTTAAGAGGCATCAAATCTGTAAGGGTTGTATTAAGCCAAACGCTGTCAAATACTGATGAACAATTTAAAGTGTTATAAACAAGATTAAAGGATTAAATGTCACTGTGCACCTGTATGATCTAGATTAGAGCAAGCACTGTTTCTTTATAATAGCATAATATTTCTAACTGGTATGGGTGACAAAAACTTATATCAATCATATATGACAGAATTATTTTAATATAAGATGACAAACCTATAAGAAAAGAAAGAAGACAAAATCTTCTAGCTCTGTTTCTGTTAGCATATTGTGTAACATGAATACACAGATGACATAAAACTAAAGAAGTTCCTGATCTTTTAAAAATTGTGTCTTTAACATCTGTTTTTGAAACAATGGTACAAAAGTCTATTGTTTGCTAATTAGACATTAAAAATATTTGCCTCTGAATTGTTTTGCTTGTATGAACAAATATGTGTGATTGTTGATATTATACTGCTGATTTGTATTTGAATACCTGCTATTACCTCATATTGACAGGTAAATTATATGCTATTGATCTGCAGTACTCACTAATCAGCTTTTATTTCTTCCTTTCCCTAGTCATGGAAGATCACACTTCATTATATCTTGGAGGGTGTTCTGTTGACACTTCTCTTTTATTTTATCCAATAATTTATCTAAACATTTCTCTGAGTATGCACAGCCTGAAGTGTTGAAGTGTGAGACAAGAAGGAAAACTTCCTTCCTTCCTTCCTTCCTTCCTTCCTTCCTTCCTTCCTTCCTTCCTTCCTTTCCTTTCTTTCTTTTTTATTCATTTCTTTCTCTCTTTCTCCTCTCTTCCTTTCTTTTTTCATTTTATTTCCTTATCTTCCATCTTGCTCACAGTTTATCATCCCTCCTCTCTTCCAATTCTCTCCCTCCTCCCCCCCATCAGCATCCCCTCCTCAATCCATCCCTCCTCTCTTTCTGTTTAGAAAGGGGCATTCTTCCCATAGCTATCAACAACATATGGTATATCAAGTTGTGTTAAGACTAAGTAGTTCCCCTTGTATTCAGGCTGAGCAAGCAACTTAGTATGAGGAACAGGTTCCCAAGACTCAGGCAAAACATTAGGGACAGCATCTACTCCCACTGTTATTAGTCCCACAAATATAGCAAACTACACAACAGTCAGTTGCTTGTACAGGGTCTAGGTCAGTCCCACGTAGGCTCACTGGTTGTCAGAAGAACACACACTCTATGCCGATGTGAATATCACTCTGGTTATTGTTACCAGGAACTTTTGAGCAATCTTATTAAACTAATACAATATTTTTGCCATACAATCTTGTAAAACTAAACACCAAATACATAGCTCTTTAAAGATTTCAGAATGTTGTTCCGTACTAACTTCAATAGCAGTAGATTTTGCATCTATAAATGGCAAGTAGCATTTTGTTATGTTCATAAATTTCTTGTAGATAAGGTAGTCTATAAAATTTTGACTATATAAAAATAAATAATGAAGAAAAAAATCAAAGATGAAAAAACTCATATGTAAGAAAATGATCAAATAATTGAAAAACATCACAAATTTAAAAATCCTAAAGTGCATATTGACATAATTTTAAATTACTATTAACTTGCATATAATTGTAACTGAAATAACTATATTAGTTTCCTATAGTATAATTCTAAATACCTCTGACAACAGCATATCTTCCTTATTTTAGGTTGTTCATATTAGCATCATTTGTTGAATTAAATAAAAAAAAAATCAAGTATTTCAAATGCTTTCTTATTTTGCCTTATTCCAATATGTTGTTTCAAAGAATTGCTTTTCAGTAGACCACTGTGTAGGAGACAGACAAATGTTATAGCATTTTTATAAATTTGCTGTCTCAAGGTCATGTACCTCTGAAAGTTTTGTAAAATATTAGTTGAGAACATAGAGGGTAATGTAGTCCATAATTCAGAATACTGGCAGAATGAAGCTCAGCAACTTTTCTGCTCTGGGCTGTAACATCCCAAATCCAAAGTATAAACTTAGCAGGTCTGAGACCCTTCCTGTAGACCCTGAGGATGAATACCTCCTGCTGGCTGTTGCCACTGTGTATTCTGAAGCTTATCAATGTTAGTAGTTTATTGAGACAGTCTTTATTTCTTGTTTTATGATGAATGTTTTTACTTTCCAAGGGAAATGGTGTTGCATCTTTCTACACTTTGAATTTCAGGTCTCTTTTTTTTAAAATCACTGTTTCTTTCTTCTAGTGTCTTAACAGAAGAAATTTCTATAATATGGAGGTTTCATATGATCAGGTTGATAACCTGTGTAATCAAGTATAATTCCAATTTTAATGCCCTAATATTAATTATATCTACAAAATTTCTTTTCTCATTACTTGACAATTACACAGATATCAGGAATGGGCATGTATGTATGAGATATAGGAAATGTCATTCCTACATGGCTTGTAAATACATTGTTTTTGTTCTCATAATCTGATGACCTCCATTCTCTTCAGTAAAGAAAAATATAATCCTACTTCCATTATATTATCTTTAGCTTATTTAGGTTAGTTTTAAATCTCTACATCGATTGCATATTTTTCTTACTATTTTTTTATTGCTTTTACATTATTTTCTTCTAAAATTTGAATATTAGTGTTCTCTCCAAAATCCAAATGAAATTTAATCATCAGCACAATAGTTTTTAGAAGTGGTTCCCTTAGTGTCAAGTTGGGAGCGTAGGCCCCAGCCACCTCACATCTTTCCCAGCCCCCACTCTGGTCTGGTCTGGACTCCAAATCCCAGCAGGCCAGGTCCTGATCCCTCCACTCCCCAGGGTATTTAAGTGATCTCCCAAAAGAGAAACATGTGGTCCCTTTTCCTTCCTCCCAGTGGTGGTTACATTTGCGGAGCTTCCTGGTTTCCCGCTGGGGCCATCCGAGAGCCCAGGACTCCCATTAAACCTGGATATTTTTTTAATTTGGTTTGTTTTGATTTGGCTTGATTGGGAATTTTGCATGGACAGGGAGCTCGTGTTAAGAAATATTCCTAACATTTTGGCGGTTGCATCGGGCTAGGGCAGGCCCTTCCACATGGCAGGCCACGTGTTGAAAGGCCCCTAGTCTACAATTTTGAGCTCTCTACACCACGCTTAAAAACGGCTTCTGGGCTACAGTGGCTGCATCTTGGTGAGTCCCTTTTCTTGTCTATGCTATAGGGTTTTGGGAGGACCCATCCGTACTTGTTTTAACGTTTTCAGATTCCTGCTGAAGTCATGATGAGCTCACTCCAGGAATTCAATTCCCAGCTGGTGGCCTAACCCATGGGACCGGACTTGGCTGAAGCGGAGATCTGTTTGTCTCTGGATGCCAGTCATCCAATGTCCCCAGCCCCTTTTGGACCTAAGAGCTATTTCTGTGGATGTGCTGAAGTAGACTTAGGCCAGGTGGTTGGTCATAAACTCTAAAATGGGCACTTACAGTTCAAAGCCAGGTCTACTGTTTCCCCTGTAAGCCTCATACAAAAATCTTTTTAAATTGAGCCTGTCTGATACAGATAAACAGAGTGTACATATGTCCATGGTTTTTGATCGCTGCGTTCTTGCCAATACCCCCTTAGTAGCCAGTGTCTCACAGCACCATGCTGCCAGAGGCACTGGCCCCTCCCCCACTCCCTTAAGCCCACACTTCCCAACCCCCTTCTGTGGAGCAACATTCTTTCCCCTCCCTTTCTCAATTCAGAGGTTTAAGGTCAACTTCCACCTTCCCCACCACTCCTACCTCACTGCTCCACTCCTGGACCCCTTCTGCACAATGGGCTAGCCTTACCCATATTCCCTTTTCTCCTCCAAATCCCTCTCAGATAGAAAAGAGGCTAGGTCCCTTTTCTACTAATCCTTCTGCTTATTCATTTTATCTCTTAGTCAGATATTAGTAATAGTCAGATATTAGTAAAGAGTTAAGAAAGGTTGAGGAGGATCCTCAAACTCCTATATGAGAATTGGTGAAAATGGCCTTTAAAGTTTTTAATGCCAGAGAGAAATCAGCTGAGTCTTCCCAACAGACAAAGCTACAAGCCCAGCCCTTAGCAGCTGCCCTAAGGTCACAGGAAGGGGGATAAGGGAAGCCAACCACAGGGCTCTATCAAGTGTGGCCTAAATGGTCATATGGCACAATATTACACTATTACATATTGCTCCAAGATTGTACTCTATCTGCCAGCAACTTGGACACTGGAAATTACAATGCCCCTATGGGGGCTTGTCCTCAATGCCAAGTCAAGGAGGTTTGGCCTCATCAACATCAGCAAGTCAAACTGTACCAGCCCTCAAATTTCTCAGCCTTGCAGAGGATTGACACTGCCCAGACTTGGTATACCCTGTAACCCTCTCCGAGCCTAGGGTCATGCTACAAATGGTGGGTAAGTCCATTACTTTTATTCTCACTTGGGCCTTAAGTTTCCCTCACCAATTTCAGCTATAGGCATTGATGGGACCGGCTCCTCTCTACTTACAACTTCGCCACTGCCTTACCATCTTGCAGGACAATTTTTTTCTCTTATTCTTTCTTAGTGATACCAGCTTGCCCAGCACCTTCACTGGGACAAGATATCCTTAGCTGCTTCCGCAAAGTTTTGTTTTGTTTCTTGGAGCCCCCTTTAATCCCACCCATCTCCAAAATTCTATTTTACAGGTTCACTCCTCCTGCCAGACATGTGCCCAGGCCAACCCACAAGGAGCTCTCCACATACAAAAAGCTTCGTGGACACCAACCGGACAAAGATTGGCAGGTTAATTTCACCCATATGCCTACTCATAAAAAACTCTGTTATCTCTTAACACTTGTAGACACTTTTACAGGATGGATAGAAGCATTTCCAGTCTCCAGGGAAACAGCAGATGTGGTGGCTCAGGGTAATGGAGCTGGTGTCAGAAGCTCTCAACATCTCCTGGACAATGGGACTCATCAAACAACTAACCAAGCTCTCCATTGAACTCTTCTTCTGGCACACTCATCTTTAGCTATAACAATTTTTTTTCCTAAGCACCTGCCTTCTCACCTCCCCCAAGGAACAGATGCCTACCTTTTCCAGGATAACAGTTCATGGGATGCCTTTCCAACCACACCTCTCACTCAACGTGGACACCTAGCTCTCCCCTTCCCCACGCCACCCCAATGCCTGCAGGAAGTAGCCAGATTTGAGTTTATGCCCTTTTGTCCAAAGAGAGCCTAAATATTTGTCATAATTACCACTCCAATTTTCTGTCACCCCTATATCCATAGAGTCTGGAATGTCAAGTTGGGAGTGTAGGCCCAGCCCCTCACATCTATCCCAGCCCCCAGGCCTGGTCTGGACTCCAAATCCCAGCAGGCCAGATCCTGACCCCTCCACTCGCCAGGGTATTTAAATAATCTTTTCCAGTGGTGGTTGCATTTGAGGGCTTCCTGGTTTCCCCCTTGGAGCCACCCGAGAGCGCAGGACTCCCATTAAACCTGGATATTTTTTAATTTGGCTTGTTTTGATTTGGCTTGATTAGGAATTTTGCATCAGAAGGGAGCTTGCATTAGGAAATATTCCTAACACTTAGGAAGTGTCCAAGTCACAAAGAATCCATTATTTTATGAATGGGACAGTGATTTGAAAACATGGTAGACTTTGTGTTACTCTCCAAAATTCTGTACACACTGCATTCAAAACATCATACAAAAGCATTGGCTAGCCCCTTCAACACAAAACACTGCCTTTTCCTTGGTCTTTTAAACCTCCAAAACTGTGAAAAAAGATTTTTTCAATAATATAAGCATTAACGGAAGCCTAGAGATGGTACTTCTTTCTTCTATTTTCAACTCAAATTTCCCATCCTTAGTTAAATTTTTCCTATTTCCAGACCTGTAGATTGCATGTCTGATGTAATATACAGAACTCAATGACTCTTGAACTCTTTTAGGAAATACAGCCTTGTAGAGAAGCAAAACAGTTCTAATACTAATTTTATTCATATGGTACATTAGAAGTCAACCAACTCTTATGAATTTCATGTTGGTTTTTAAAGTAACTTTTCTATTACTGTGATAAAAACACTATGACCAAAGCAACTATAGAAGAAATAGTTTGCTTGGGCTTATTTTTTCAAAGAGATAGAGTCCTTTATGGTAGAGTATGGTTGGATACGGTTGCTAGAACATCAAGCTGAGAGCTCAAATTTTAAAGCACAATCAAGAAGCTGACAGAGTGCATGGGAATGATAGAAGTCTTTGAAACCACCAAGCCCACCCCTAATAACATATTTCTAAGAGGAAGGCCAAATCTTCCAAACCTATACAAACAGTACCACTAACTGAAGACCTGGTATTTAAATATTTGAGCCTATGAAGGAGCTATTCATTAAAATCACCAAGTCATAGACTTATTGAAATAACACACTCAAATAATTTAAATTGTGCCTGAAAAATGGTAGTCTTTCCCTGACAATAACATTATGAATGTGTGTGTGTGTGTGTGTGCCCAAAACATCCAAGAACTAGTAAAATCTCTGGCACATCAGTTAGTAGTTAGTATGTTTCACCTGAAATCAACTGAATCATTTAATACAAGGTAACTTAATTTTTCAAAAAAAATGCATTTTATATACTACAAAAAATCAATTGTGGGCAGTTAAGTGGTTTAAAGATAAGCTGATGCAACAACTCAAAGCAAACTTGGCATTAACCATTGGGTTTCATTCACACATCAATAGAAGGAAGATTGTTTTGTTTTCAAGAGTAGCATTGTTTCTCTATATATGTGAAGAATCTAAAGGGAAGACTCCAAAGGAAAAAGAAACACAGGTTTTGTGTGGGGGGTGTTTGTGTGTGTGTGGGGTCAGTCAGTCTGTCTGTCTGTCTGTCATTTTAGAATCTACAAAGCTTTTCAAATACAGATTCTTACTGGCCCATGGTAGATTCTTCATTCATTCTTTTTGTACAATTGAACCCACATTTCCTCAACACCTGAGACTCTTTTCTTTCCCTAATATATGATTTAGGCTGAGGGTGAGAAGGACAATAACACATTTATAACATAAGCTATATTGACAAGGTAGGGTAGGATGGCCTTTGTTTAGACAACTTACCTACTAGAGCAAATAATTTTGTTCTTTTGAGACAAGGTCTTGCTATATAGCTCATTCTTACATTGAACCCAAAATGTTCCTTCTTCAGTCTTGGTAATTCTAGTTTTTCTACTCTGAGTCATTATACCTGGTTGGAAAAAAATAACTTTTTTTTTTTTTTGCTATAGAGACTTGGAGCCTATAATTACACCCTCTGTTAGGTAAGATTTATAAATATTGTTATGCAGTTGCTGCTGTTAAAATGTTTTAAATAGTGTACAATTTCTTTTTATCCACATAATGCTCAGTTGTTCATTATATGAAATTTAATTGTGATGACACATTAAATTTATAACTTAATGCCCTGGAATTGTTTACAAACTACCTCAAATCTTTAGAAATCTTCTTTCTTGTGTATTGATTTTATTGCTTTCACTGTGTTTTTGAAATGAATTAAGTACTCCCAGTTTTTATTTGGAATACTGATCATCACCATATTTGAGGTCTCTGTGATTCTGTCATTTTTTCCTTACCAGTCAACACATGAAACACACAATGTATAGCCTGAAATAATACTTTTATTTCATTTTATACAAATTATGAAGTTTAGTAGAGACAATTCTCTAAAATAAACTTGCTTTCTCTTCTATATTTCTATCCAAAAATTGAAAGTGTCATCTTCTCCCTACCTTTCTCTTAGTTAGAAAAAAATCATCTGATATTTGAAGAAATGTATGTGACCTATTTTACAATAACTCTATGTGTAAAATAATGCAATCAGAAGGATGATGTGGGATTGCCCTCTGGATGCTGTAAATACCATTGATTAATGAAGCAACTGTCTTGGGCCTTCACAGATCAGAATAGAGGTAGGTGGGAAAGACTAATCTGAATGCTGGGAGAAAGAAGGGCAGAGTGAGGAGAAACCATGGGGAGCCAATCGCCAGAGACAGACATGCTGGTAGGCCACAAGCCTCATGGTAAAATATAAAATAACGAAGATAGGTTAATTCTAGATGTAAAAGCTAGCTAGCAATATGCTTATGTAATTGGCCAAGCAGTGATTGAATTAATCGAGTTTCCATGTGGTTATATGAGGACTGAGCAGCTGGGACCAAACAAATGGCTTCTTAATACAGAAAGAAGATTATGTATTCTTTGTGCATGGACAGTATATATACATACATGTGTACATTCAAAAAGCATTATAAACATTATAATTTTCTTTAAATAATGACTATCTTTGTACCTCATAATATTTGAGAGAAGGTAGAAAGTAAATGATTGTCATAAATTGGAAAAATTCTGAAATAGTTAATCAATATTTGCACTCTTCATGTTTTGTTCCTTAAATTATTTGGTAAGAATTAATATAAATTCTGAAATAAGAATTTTAAAATAATTTCAATTTTATAATAAATGTAATTACACATCAAAAACAAAAATGTCTTAATTCAAAAAATATTGGACAGTCTAGCTTGACTTTAAATAACTAAAGCATTAAAATACTTTTAACAATGTATCCCCAGGTATTGAAATGAAATGTTTAACAATTGTTCACAAATTGGAGTTGAAAACAACTAAAAAATTTACAAAAACTAAATCAAGGTTAAGTATTCACTAAAATCATTTACTTGGCAAGGAGATGGCAGTAACAATAACATATGTATTGGTGCCTTCTGTGATGTGAAACTCAAAACTCTAAAACTCCATTATAACCTGTCTGGTAATGTGCCATATGCACTGATATGCATTGCTGGGGGATCCCTAGCCTGGATCTCCTTTTCTGTCACATCAGCTTATTAAAGGAGAATGAATTGAGAATGTTAGCTTCGGTATTTACAAGGTTGTGGGTAATAAAATGTTGACAATTTTAGCAACACAGGTTTTTCTGCATTCCTGATGTTGCACAACCTATATTTTGTTTCAATTCCCTATGGATGCTTGTTTCCAAAGAAAATTTTGGATATAACATGACAAAAGCTATCCATATGAGGAAGAATAAATTAATCATTCTCACTGTAAATTTATATATGCATCCTGACAAGGATGTTGGTTAAACCCAATGATCACACAGTTCTGTTAATGAAGTCCTGCATCAGAAGTCATGAAGAAAACATCCCATACTTCATCACTTCTTCTAAGGAGCCTAGACTGTGTAGGCTGCTTTACTGTTTGCCTTTATAAATAATTCAGTACATGTTGTCTTTCCCAAACACTTACATCTCTTTCATTAGCACCTGTGAGAGTTGGAATTTTACACTGAAGGCAGAAAAATGTTCAGCCCCAGTGGAACATATCTCTCTTTTTTTTTAGATCAGAGAAATTATGAATAAACAAGCCCTGTGTTTGTAAGATAAGCAAAATAACATTTATCCATTTACATGTTCTGGACAAATGAGTTACTCACTTGATTTTCTGTTCCCAAACCTTGTGTTTATTCCTATTAAGTTGATTTGCTGCCTCTATATTTTCTGCACAAAGAGAAACCCACTCTTGTGGTAACTACAGGCCTGGGCATGGTATTATTAAATCTTCTGGTGATTAATTTCTTCCTACTGCATTAATTGAGCCATTATCCACATTTTGGAACACACAACACATCTTTTAAATTCATCACTACTTACTTCAGAATAAATTTATTTAGATTCTTTACTACTGACTGACATAACCACATGAGGCTTAAAAAGCATGGCTCAGAAATGTTAAAGGTTAACCATGTATCCTTGGGTGATCTTTTCTCTTTCCCTTCCTTTTACTTACTAATTTCCTTTTAAATGGGTCAATTCAGAAAACTCTTTTGTGTTTTGTAACATGAAAAGAGACTTTAGGCCATAGTAGATTATCACGAATTTTGTCCATCTTTTTGAGTTTTTAGTTTTTATAAATTTCTTCTAATTTATTTACAGTCATGAAAGATCTAAGATAAAAGTGGATAATTTTTTTAAAATTACTTATAATTTTTTGTAAAAAATCATTATGTAAGCATTTCTTACTGTTTATCAGCTTACTATAATGTATAAAGTTCAAATAACTTTTTTGGTAAAGGGTCAGCTAGAAAATAATTTCTACTTTGTGAGTGACCTGAGAAATAATAATATTTAAATAGTATTTCTTTTATTTTAGAACAAAGAAGATTTAAATTCCATGTGTATAAATGGTGAAAATATATTTCAAAAAATTATTTAAGGTCATTAATATTTCAATTTTAAGTAATTTTACAAGTCAAATATTTTATTTAATATATAAAGGAATTAAATACTTTAGTCTCTAACTACACAAAATTACATGTCAGCCTTTAATCCCAGCACTCGGGAGGCAGAGGCAGGCGGATCTCTGTGAGTTCGAGACCAGCCTGGTCTACAAGAGCTAGTTCCAGGACAGGCTCCAAAACCACAGAGAAACCCTGTCTCAAAAAACCAAAAAAAAAAAAAAAAAAAAACAAAAAAAAAAAAAACCACAAAATTACATGTCAGACTGTACTTGGTTCACGGAGTATTAATCTCAGTATATTACATAATGGACATCTCTAACCACTTCTAGTTATCCCATGATTGTATAAAAGAAATATGGGTACATGAGTATGCTATTTGGATCTCATTTTTTTTCCTTGATTCAAAAAGCATATACATTCTTGCACAACCTTAGAAGAACTCTGCAGCACAGGTTGCAACTTCACAGAGAAGACCAAGAAGCTGCGACTACACAGAGCGGACCAATAGAGCACACCAAGACTGTGGATGAAGGGAGACCTCAGCAGCTCCCTGAGGCACAGACAGTACCAGTACAGAGCAGACCAAAACAGTTCCCAAAGACAAAGACAGCAACTGCAAAAAGAAACTGTCAGGACCAACTGACAGAAGAGATGGGCAGGTGCCAAGGCAAGAATTTATTCAACAACCTAAAAAGCAACATGGTGAAACCAGAACCCCGTAGTAATACAACAGGAAGACTTGAACATCCTAACCAGAAGATGTAGGAGAAAACAATTTTATATGTAACTTTATGAGAAGTATGTAGACTTTTAAAGAAGAAATAAAAATTTCCCTTAAAGAAATGGAGAAAAAAGACAAACAAAAATTGGAAGAAAACAGGAAATCTCTTAAAAAAAAACCAGAGATAACCAAGAAAAAACAACCAAACAGGTGAAGTAAACAACTCAAACAGCTCAAGACTTGAAAACAGATATAGAGGTAATAAAAAAAACAGAAACCAAAGGAACTCTTGAAATGGAAAACCTGAGTAAAATGAACAGGATCTACAGGTGCAAGCAAAATAAACAGAATACAAGAGATGGAAGAGAGAATCTCAGGTATTGAAAATACTATAGAGGAAATCAATTAATTGGTTACAGAAAATGTTATATACAACAATTCTTAAAACAAAACATCCAGGATATTTGGGACACCATGAAAAAATTATACCTAAGAATAATAGGCATACGATGGGGATGATCTTTTGGGAATTCACCAAGACCAGCTAGCCTGGGTCTGAAAAAGCATGGGATAAAACCGGACTTACATAGCAGACAATGAGGACT
>NC_022031.1:4511248-4514213 GCF_000317375.1 Microtus ochrogaster | reverse complement strand
TAAACAAATTAAAAAAAAGAATAATAGGCATAGAAGAACGAGAAGAACTACAGCTCAAATTATGTGGGATTCCCATCTGTATGCTGTTATTACCTGATGTAGGTGGGTCTTCTATCTATCTGTTGCTTTCATTGGTTAATTAATAAAGAAATGGCTTGGCCTGATAGGTCAGAACATAGGTAGGCAGGGAATACAGAACAGAATGCTGGGAGGAAGAAGGCAGTGAGGCAGACACTATAGCTCTCCTCTCCAAGATGGACGTAGATTAAGATCCTTCCCGGTAAGCCACCACCTTGTGGTGCTACACAGATGATTAGAAATGGGTTAAGCAAGTAATGAGAGTTAGCCAAGAAGAGGCTAGATATAATGGGCCAAGCAGTGTTTAAGAGAATACAGTTGGGTTAGGGTTAGGGTTAGGGTTAAGAGTTTAGGGTTAGGGTTAGGATTAGGGTTAGGTTTATGGTTTGGGGTTAGGGTTGGGGTTATGGTTAGGGTTGGGGTTTGGGTTAGAGTTTAGGGGTTAGGGTTAGGATTAGGGTTAGGGTTTTGGGTGATGGTTAGTGTTAGGGTTTAGGGTTAGGGTTAGAGTTTAGGGTTAGGTTTAGGATTGGGGTTGGGGTTGGGGTTATGGTTAGGGTTAGGTTTAGGATTGGGTTTTGGGTTAGCTTTGGGTTTCAGGTTGTGGTTAGGCTTAGGATTCCTTTAGGGTTAGGCTTTAGGATTAGGATTAGGGTATGGGTTAGTCTTAGGGTTAGGGTTTAGGGTTAGGGTTAGTGTTATGTTTAGGGTTGGGTTGGGGTGGGGTTTGGGGTTGGGGTTACAGTTAGGGTTTAGTGTTAGGGTTTAGTGTTATAGTTACGGTTAAGGTTAGGGGTAGGGTCTATTTCTTCGAGTTACGTTTAGGGTTAGGGTTAGGGTTAGGGTTTAGAGTTTATGGTTAGGGTTATATTTTAGGGTTTGGGTTAGGATTATGGTTTAGGTTTAGGGTTAGAGTTAAGAGTTAGGATTAAGGTTGGGGTTGGGGTTAGGGTTTAGGGTTAGGGTTTAGGGTTTAGGTTAGGGTCAGGGTTAAGGTTATGGTTTAGGGTTATGGTTGGGATTAGGGGTTAGGTTTGAGGTTACGTTTAGGGTTTAGGCTTAGGGTTAGCATTAGGTTTAGGGTTCTGTGTTGGTTGGGGTTTTTTGTTAGTTTTAGAGTTTAGTGTTAGAGTTAGAATATGGGGTCATGGTTAGGGTTAGTGTTAGGGTTTAGAGTTATGGTTAGGGTATGGGTTAGTGTTTATGGTTAGGGTTGCTGTTAGGGTTATGGTTAGGGTTTAGGATTAGGTTTAGTCTTGGGGTTGGGGTTGGTGCTGTGGTTGGTATTCAGGTTAGGTTTAGGATTTGGGTTGGTGTTGGGCTTGGATTTGGAGTTGGGATTAGTGTTAGGGTTATGGTTAGGGTTAGGATTAGTGTTTTGTCATTAAGGTTTGGGTTTGCGTTAGGGTTTAGGGTTAGTGTTCAGGTTAGATTCAGGGTTTAGGGTTAGGGTTAGGGGTTATGGTTAGGGTTCAGGTTAGGTTGGCGTTGGGGTTGGAGTGAGGGTTAGGATTAGGATCAGGTTTAGGGTTGGGATTGTGGTTGGGGTTAGGGTTAGGGTTAGGATTAGAGTTTGGGTTAGGTCTAGGGTTTGGGTTAGGCTTGGGGTTAATTTTAGGTTTAGGGTGTTGGGTTTAGGGTTATGGTTAGGTTTTGGGTTATGATTAGCATTAGGGTTAGGTGTTAGGGTTAGGGTTTGGATTGGGTGGAGTTGGGGTTAGGGTTAGGGTTAAGGTTACCGTTTGGTTTAGGGTTTAGTGTTTAGGTTTAGGGTTATAGTTTGATTTAGGGTTAGGCTTAGGGTTTAGGGGTTAGGGTTATGGTTATGTTTAGGGTTAAGGATTAGGGTTAGGGTTTAGGGTTTCGGGATAGGGTTAGGGTTTAGGGTTACAGTTAGGGTTAGGGTTATGGTTAGAGTTAGGTTTTGGTTTGGGGCTAACCCTAAGGTTAGATTTAAGGGTTAGGGTTAGAGGTTAGGGTTAGGTTTAGGTTTCGGGTTTTAGATTTAGGGTTAGGGTTATGATTAGGGTTAGGTTTAGTGTTAGGTTTCGGGTTTTGGATTTTGGGTTTGGGTTATGATTAGGGTTAGGGTTAGGTTTAGGATAGGGTTTTGGCTTTAGGGTTAGGGTTTAGGGTTTAGGGTTAGGGTTAGAGTTAGGGTTAGATAAACAGAATACACTTTTTTTGCGTAATTATTTTGGTTAAATGTAGCTGGTGGCCAGGAGCCAAAGCGGTCTGCAGCTCCATCTTCAGAGTGGCACCCAATGTGGGGCTCGTACCCATGACCGTGGGATTAGGAGTCTCATGCTCTACCGACTGGGTCACCATCCACGAAACCAGCTTCCAGGTCAGACATGTTGAATCTTTCCCAGTAAACCACCACCTTGTGGTGCTACACAAATTAATAGAAATGGGTTAATCAAGATGTGAGATTTAGCCTGTAATAGGCTAGAGAGAATGGCCCAACAATTGTTTTAAATAAATATAGTTTTGTGTGGTTATTTCAGGGCTGAGCTGCAGTGCAGCCAGGAAATAAGTGGCCTCCTCTTACAACACTCAAAGGTATAGATATATATCCAACATAATCATAGAATAAAACTTTCCCAATCTAAAGAACGATATCCCTATGAAGGTATAAGAAGCTTACAGAGGACCAAATAGACTGGGTCAAAAAAATTGCCTTATAATTATCAAAACACAAAACATACAGATTAAAGAAAGAATATTAAGAGCTGCAAAGGAAAAAGGCCAAGTAGCATATAAAGGCACAGCTGTCAGAACTACACCCAACTTCTTCTTCTTTTTTTTTTTTTTTTTGGTTTTTTGAGACAGGGTTTCACATCTCTAGCTCTGGAGCCTGTCCTGGAACTCCCTTAGTAGACCAGGC